>NW_025421428.1:7780000-7897500 GCF_011764305.1 Mustela putorius furo
ATTTTAGAAACCAGATATTTCTATTCGAAGATCCATAATCATGACATTGCTTAGTAGAGAAAGAAGTTTGATTCACTTTCCCAACTGTAGGTATGAAAATGACTTCAGTATTGATAAACAGCCTTCTCAATGTTGCCTAATTACAAAGTGCTATAGTACTTTTCATCCAAACGAGTATGAACTTTTTGTCAAGGAGTAATTTTTCTGATGTGACTCGATGTACATAATTTATAAAATAAATGCAGAAAGATCATATTAAAACATTTTTTTCCTGTATTTGAGACAAAAGTGAAATGTTGATTTACTTGTGATTTTAGAAGAGATATTATTCATCACAAAGGGAAAATGGTATACCAGCTAAAAATACATACTTATTTTTATTTGTGTCCACTACTGTTGACTTTAACGGTTGCTTCCTGTTGGTGTGGTAGTATTGGTTTATATACCTATGAGCAATGTATAAAAGTGCCATGTCTTTGCATTTCTTCCTGATGAATTTCCTTCTTCTCTCTCCCTTATAGTCTGCTTCCTTGTGTTTTAAGTCACTGTACTGCCACACTTGTGCAGGGAAGTGTAATAATTTTGACTATGGATGTTGATCTACTATTAAAGAACCTCACCAAATAACCATAGGAAAAAGATCAGTATGTATAAATACGAGGGGGAAAACTGGAAACCTGGAGGGACCTTGAAGGTAGATTAAAAAAAGAAGCCCACGTCTCCAGGAGAATCACTAGTGTCTGTATAAATACAAAAGAGAAATAGTGAGCACACAAAAGTGTGAGCAAAAATTGAGTTGAAAAAGGAGAAACTTAAGGGCCTCCCGACAAATAATATAAAATGAACCCAAGCCCAGAGTGCAAGAGAAGAGGCTGGTCAGTGAGTCCTCACTGCATGCCAGATGCACAGAAAACGGTATGTGGAACTACAGGCATGTCGAGGACATGAGCTTTTGACATCTAACAAAGTGAATTAGAAGGGAAGAAAATTAAAGACGTTAAATTAAAAATGCCAGCATAACCAGTATTTACCAGATCTAGGAGAAATAGCAAATACATGTTTTTCTATTTTTAATTATCAGCAATGTTGACACTGATACTGCTTTTATCTTATTTAAGAGAGTTTCCTAACTTTCTGGTTCCCTAAATGAATTTATTGTCTTAGTATATTACAGTTTTCAGACCTTATTTATTTGCCTCTGAACAGGCAACAGATATAATTTTAAATTATTGTGAGTTAGTTTTATTACCCAGTTGAAATTATTCTGAAGTATATTTTTAAATGAAAGTGACAGCTTTAGAGTGTTTTGAGGGAGGAAATTAAAGTTGTGCATTTGCGTTAAGACAACCAAGAGCTCTGTCATGCTGTGGGTGTAATTCAGGACATCTAGGAATGAAATCTGTTCTTAAAAGAATTGATGGTAGTTTTAGGTTAGCATATAAAATCACGGAGCTGGTGCTCAGTTGAGTACTTGGCAGCTTATAGATGTTACTGTCATGTAAGTTACACTAGACACAAGAGTGTGCACCACTGTGGATAAACAACAACAGCCACAGACGAAAAAGGCAGAATCCAAACGCAGACATGCAAGATGCCAACTTCCCCGCCTCCCTCTTCCCCAGGATGCCTTGTAACTAGTGTGGGGAGCCTGCTTTTAAACAGATTTACAGAGGTTAATTGGGCTGGGATATTTTAGATTATGTTACACATTAATGAAAATGCTGATTTTGAGCTGTCATGACTCCAGTGCTTTTTATACCATGATAATTATTTTAAAACTTTGTCTTCTGTGTTGTTGAAAACATCTTGGCAGAAAGCCTATGTGACCTGATTAAACCTATGAATTGTCAGCTGTGATCTATAGTTCTCAGATGAGGTTGCTGACTGGGCATCACTTAGGAAGTTCTTGATTTAAAAGCAAAATTAGATTGAGACTACTGTTTGCCATTCCAGTGGTACATTTTTAATACTCTATTTAGGGTCCTGATTTCACAGTTTACAGGCAATTGGTTAACATATTCATTCACTAATATATATTTTTAAAGCATAGCTAATTACCTCATGATGTATGAATTTCTTCCTCCCCCTGAAATTACACAATGGAAACTCCCATCTAATCCTGTTTGTTTTCTAATTTTTGTATATAGTTTGTGAATCAGTTATTCTATGGGATTTGGGATTTCAAATTCTGTTTCTCCAGCCGTACAGAGAAGCAAAATAACTACCTTTAGATGTGTTTGTTTATGTCCTTGGGATTATTATTTTTTTTCCTTTCTCAAAATCCCCAATTTTTTAACCCCTTCTCATTTTATGCTTAAATCCTTGAAATTTGGGGAAGATTGATGTTCGTGTATTCTGAGAAGCCAGGGTTACCTTTTTCCAGGGATCCAATCTAGGATAAATTAAAAGGAGGTAATAATAGAAATTCTGGGATGCATGTAAATATTCTCTTGAAAAGAGTTTTCATACTTATGCTTATTGATGAATGTGAACAAAGAAATTCTCAGCATGAATCGTAGTACACTGATGTTGTTTGATCATTTTCTCAAATAAACAAAAATACTCACACGATTTGTCCTGTTTCTCGCTTCTTCTCTCTCTGTCTCTCTCTTCCCTTGAAGGTCTCAGCATCAGAGGAGCCCAGGAGGAGGACCCTCCCGATCCCCAGCTAATGAGACTGGACAATATGCTTTTGGCAGAAGGGGTTTCAGGTCCTGAGAAAGGTGGGGGATCGGCGGCAGCAGCTGCAGCCGCGGCAGCCTCTGGAGGTTCTTCAGATAACTCTATTGAACACTCAGATTACAGAGCCAAATTGACCCAGATCAGACAAATCTATCACACAGAACTGGAGAAATATGAACAGGTCAGCAGCCGCCACTCTCATAGTCCTGCACAAACCCTCTGTTGCTCTTCTATTAGACTGCGCTAACCGATTCTGAGGGCTGTGAGGGGTAGGTGTTAACACAAAGAGTGAAATAAATAAGGTCAATGCAAAAACCCAAGTGGATTGTTGGATTCATGAAATAAAGTCCCTTTGAGATTTCAGAGGTGAAGGGAAACCTATTTTGTCCCATCTACTTGTTCTAGTTTTATTCATTCCTCACATTCCTGTGCCCTTACTACCACGCCTGCAACCATCCTTCCCCTCTAACCTCGCTGCTTGGTGCCCTTCAAAGCTCTGGATAATTAACATTTACACACTGGCCTTGTTCATGAGTTCTAACAACTTTTAAAGGGAAGCACTGCACAGGGAGCTCTTCCTCTTGTGCTCTGAGCTCCAGAATCCTCCCAGGAATTAATTCTGATGGACTGTGCCAGACCGTAGGGGAGGGAGCTACTGGCACAAAATAAGCAGGTTCTGGCCTTTCTCTCAGAAGAGGAGACTCCTAGGATAATTATAGATACCTTGGAGCAGAGAATACTGGGCATTGTGTGCTAAATTCCTGAGTAGATAGGGGATATGGATTAAAAATGCTGTCCTCAGCAATTACCTCAAACATACTTCATTGAATCTAAGCTATCTTTAATTTTAAGCTGTGTCATTGTTTATGTACCACCAAGAAAAAAGTTAACACTACCCAACTGAACTGTAACATGCTGTTGACTGTAGTATGTTCCATACTTCACAAAGATGTTAAAAGGTGGGGAAAATAAGTCTTAGATTCAATGAAATCATGTAAAATGTTGGTAGTTCATTTTCAACTTATTTTTATTGTTAGTTTCAACCTAAAAACCTGTTTAGTTTGACAGATTTTTCACTAGCAGGTAATTTAAAAACAAACAAACAAACATTTTTATGGAAATATTTAAATGTACCCCCAAATAAAGAGAATATTATTACATTGACTTGGGTGAAATTGCCAAGCTTTAGGTCAAAAACAGTTGTGTACTGGCAGTTTTATAGAGCTCAGCGTACAATAAGGCACTGCCTAGACGCCCATCACCCAGATGCATAATATCAGTATTTTGCCAGTCTTATTTTGCTTGTTTCTCTCTCTTTCACACACACACACACACACACACACACACACACACACCTTGTTTTGGTTTTGGCGGGCTATTTTAAAGCAAGTCTTAAGCATCATATCGTTTCACTAGCAAATACTTCATTGCATAGCCAGACACTTCATGAAGTCCAAACACTTTAATGTGATGTGGGCATCCTGGCCAGTTTTATTACTGGTTTTTGTTCTTAGTTCCCTGCATAGTTTCAGTTGTATATGTTATTTTTTTCATTGCCTTCTCAAATATTCTGGATATGGTGGGATTAAGCAAATGTTGGACTCTGTTCCAGAGGTGAGTGTGTTTCGAGGGAGGGTAGAAAGTTTATGTAGCTTGATGTTAAAATCCAATATAAATTAATATTATAAGATATTGCTGCCTTTTTTTCATCCTGCATAGTACTTTCTGGAATCTCAAACTATATCTCTAGCCTCATTCGTAGGGATCATTTTCAGTGGAAGAAGTGCAAATAAGAATTTTGGAAAAATTATCTTATATATGTACACGTAAAAAATGGAGCTTTCTGATTTGACATATGAATAATTGAGAGTGAACAAAAGAAGTCTTGATTGAAAAAGTTGCCCTGAGCATAAACAGAAGAAAATGGTTCCAATTTGTAGTATAATCTTAATTGCACAACTTTATGTTAAATATATCTATACATACTTACTAAATAAATACCACTATTCACCTTGCATGGAAAGATCCATAGTATTAGGGGCGAAATGACCCGACTTTTTGGATAAAGAATTAAGGCAGTTCCCTTACTGTCTCCTACCAAGTTTCTTCATACCGGCTTCCTTTTTTCTCTCCCTTGCCCTGTTGGAAGTCAGGTGAGGCTGTCATCAATCAGTGTCACCAGGGGTTTTGTTTTGATTTATTTGGGATTGTTTTTGCTTTAAGAATACACACAGGTTCTTTGAAAGTTAATCTGTAGTATGTTCTTTTGGATTTTTTTGGATTCAATATATTCAGAAGTAATGAGTTTTAAAGTGTAATAATGAATCTTATTTCTCGATATATTCAGTAACCTAATAAAAACCACTTAAATATATATTTCCCTGCTCATTTTTTACACTCTCTGAAGGAAAAATACATCCATTTGATATTGCTATAGTTTTATGGACAAATTAATAGATGGAGTATGATGACTGGTTGGCTGATTAACAGAATTTCAGTTTACAGATTTCCTTCTGTAGGTTCTGAATTGTTTTAGAAACAGCATAGCAGCATTTAATTCACTTGAGTTTCTGTGGGGTTGGCTTTTATAGCTTTTCTCTCTGTAGTTCCTAAGTTATTTGATCAGTGAGTTTTGATATAAAATAGTCAATTGTTTTTTCCCAAGTCTTTGGGATACAAGTTGTGGGCTCTAACTGGGCTAGACCTTCCAGGGATACGCTTTGGAGCTACAAGGAGGGCTAAGCAGAACTAAGTGAGATGAAAGGGTGGCATTTCCAAGATAGGTGGCATTATAATTTCCATTTTATAGATGAGAAAATGAGACTCAGGTTGAAAGATTTGTCCAGTGTCACACATCTAGTTAGTGTCAGAATCAGGTATTGAAGTCAGTTTCTGACAATATGCCTTCCTTTTCCACTGAATTGTGCTGCTGCTTATATAGAATTGGAAAATAACTCAGTACATTCTGGTTTTCTCTCATTCGCTCATGTTGACTTGTGTTTAGAATGGGATCAGAGTAGAGAAGGAAAAAACAACTATTTTAATGACTTTCCAGAAAATTATACTTTTCCTCCTAAAAGTAAGCATGAGTATTCTGAGTGACAGAGCTTATTAATAATAGGAAGAACATACATGTTAAGGCAGTGGCTTCATCAGAAAATTGCGTTGAGTCTTTTACTGAAAGAAACAAATACTTTGGAATCTTAGAACTATTCACTCTACTGTGTTTTGCAGTGAAGCAGTAATGAAAATGTATCTGAAGCCTGTTTAGATTTAGATTGCCATAAAATTAACAAACACTACCACTGCAGTAAATTAAAGTACCTTATAAACACAGCCACATTTACAAAGCTAAGCAAACTAGAGAGCTATAGTTTGAGCAAAATTAAATCCAAGCTGCAAGGCTCAGTTTTATATGTGTGTTTTAGGAATGGTACGGTCTTTAAAATCCTGTCCTTTTTTTCCTCCAGAAAATGTCCTTTGATCTTGTGTCTTCATTACATAGGCTCGGATATAATGATTTTTGGTGATAACCATCTAAAGTCACTTACAAACACTTTTGAAATATAAGGCCTAGAATATAGAGTAGAATAAGGTTCTTGAATATTACTACCACCCAAAATGAATCAAAACTTCTTCACTTTTCAAAAAAAAAATTTATATTTCACTTTTCTTTTGTTGATCCTGACACCCAACAGGGATATATAATTTTCTGAAGTTTGCAGCAACTATCTTATACTTTGGGGTGTAATTTCTTTAGCTAGGAAAAAAACCCTGATTCCTTCTTTGTCTTTTTGTTGATTAGCTACAAGTTTTGAAGAATGCTTTTACTATACCTTTCAAATATGCTCTTAGGATTAAAGGTCCAACTATTAAAATAAGGGAATTCCTAATGAACTTGAACCAGGGGTCCTGGGAACCCCGTTTTTAACAATTCAAGGCCTTTTGACTTCCCCACCTCTCTACCAAAGGGAAATGGACACATCAGTTTTTGCAAATGAAATTTGACTTAGACATTTGTTCTCAGTTAAAAAGAAAAAGATATATCACGCCCTGTGCAGCTCTCCCACTTCGCTTGTACCAGAAGAAATGCTTGTACACAGGCAATTCACTCCATAATTTACAGCTGCTATAATAGAGATGACATATTGAAAGCTATCTACTATAATTATATTGAAATACATTTTTGCTGAAGGCAAAAGTGTTGTAAGGGTCCCAACCCTCCCCAAGCATCTGAGAACCTGCTTTCTGAGTTCACAGATGTCTTTTGAATTCACCTCAAATCAGGGGAAACATTGAGCCAAGCATGCACACCGAATGTATCCAAGACCAGTCAGGTACCATTTAGCTACTAGAGGACTTTCAGATTATAGGGAATTAATTATTGGGGAATGGAGAATGAATGTGGAATCTAAACCATCATGAAGGCATGTCCTTGTGCTTTTCGAGGATCTCAACATTTATGTGCTCAGATTTGCTGGTAAAATCCCATTTGCCTTTAAAGGAGTTTTATTTTTATGAGGTTAAAAAATGCTGATGTTATTACCTTAGAGGTTGTGTAGCCCCAAAATTCCTAATTCCATTTTTGCTATTTGTTCTTAAGAGTTAAGCAGGAAGGACAAAAGGGTCCAAGCTGACGGAAACTCTGTATTTCATTTTCCCAAGCAAGGCTTTGTCTTTCACTGCTTCCAAGGGAAGAGTTTTACTTCTTGTCAGCTTTCATGCTGGGTCTTTTCCTTGGCTGGAAAGAGTGTGTGAGTGTTCCCTTTTTTCCCTCCAAGTTTCTACTTTATTACTTCTACATACCAAATTTATCTTTGACCACACATTTGATTAATAAAATGAATTGTTTTATATTTGAATATTCTTTTGTTTTCAACTTCTGTCTGTATTATTCAGGCAGTAGGAAGGCATGATTATATTACTGTATTAAGTAATCAGAGTAGGGACTGTTTGCAGAATAGCTAACATATACAAAATATGAATTTCGTATAATTGCCATTTTCATCGTCAATAACTGCCATTTATTAGGTATTAATTCTGTTCTAGATTCTATGCAAAGAGCTTAAAATATATAATATACTCCTTACAAACCCTTCATGAGATAGTCCCCTAAATCATGCAATTAGGTAAGAGGTATTGAGATACAGTAGATATTTCGTCTTTGTGGCTATTCCTTACTCGTATTGGGCTCATTCTACTTGGTTTAGAAAAAATATCTTTAAATGTTGCCTTTTATTCTAAAACAAGAAGAATTTGTTACTTTAATAAGCATTCCATAAATACAAAATCTATGATAATGGACTAGAGTTACTTGCAAGGTTATAAAGACATCTAGAGAACAGATACATGCAAATTTGAGAGGCAATAACTTTTTTTTTTTTAAAGATTTTATTTATTTATTTGACAGAGAGAGATGGCAAGTAGGCAGAGAGTCAGGCAGAGAGAGAGAGGAGGAAGAGGGCTCCCTGCTGAGCAGAGAGCCCGATGCGGGCCTCGATCCCAGGACCCTGAGATCATGACCTGAGCCGAATGCAGAGTCTTAACCCACTGAGCTACCCAGCTGCCCTGAGAGGCAATAACTTTTAATGGAGATTTATTCTTTCTTTGACAAGTAGATTTTAGAATGGGGCATCATGATTGGTTGATTGCAGTCAGCTTCTCTAGATGGTTACAAAAGACCAATTCAGTTTTTAGATCTGATCACTGACCCAGTTTAAAGTTTCTTCTAAAATTAGTGCTTGCTTACTATCTGATTTTATATGTTTACATTCAGTGGTGTGAATTTACAGGCAAGGAAGGGGTTGTATTTTGAATTCACAATGAAAAAAAAAGCACCACCACAAAAGAAACGAAACTTCAACAAAGTCAAACAAACCTGGAAGTTTAGCAGACCTGAAAACTTTAATTTTGAGGATAAATGAAATGTGTACAGATAGTGAGGAGACAGTTTTACCAGCCAACAAATATCATTAAAATCATTATTATAAATCACGTATTTCACATCTTCAATTGGTTTTGGATTATTAAGGAGAAAGGAACAAATGGCAAGGAGAAATTCTCATAAATAAGAGCTGGTTGAAAATATTTTTTTCAGATGAAGCTTTTCATATTTTATGTTCATTGAACTATGTTATTGGTATGTGTGTTTTAAAACACAAAAATTCATCCTAGATAGTTTTCAACAGCTAGACCGAAAGAAAAAGAGGTTTCTGCCATTAGTTTAAATCAGAAAATTCAAGGAGTCAAAACTCTCATTTCCTGAATGTTCCGATTAAGCAAGGTGTTTCTATGTTTGTATCATGGACATTGATGACCAGAAAAATTTTAACTGATAATTTCACTTGGAAAAATAATAAGGCAATGAAAAATTTCTCCAATGTCTATTTCAATAGTATAGTCTTATAGGTATGACAGAGATTGTGATAAATGTTTAAAGCGAACCTCCCATATTAAAAATGGCATTGATGCTAGTATGTGGTTGGGTGGCCTTTCAGAACAACTCTGCGATCATTTGATCATTCTCATAGCATTTATATGTTTAAAAAATATATACCTTTTAAGGACTAGAAGATGAGGCAGTACTGTGCTCTGCTGTGAAACTGGTTACAGATGATTCTGTAAATGAGGCTGTAATTTACTTTCAGTGGTATAAAGGAAAAAAATCACTTTGCCTAAAGTGTATGCATCTTTCTTAAGGGTGTACCCAGATTTTAATTATCTAAATGTAAATACTTAACGAATTTTACTTAGAGTAATGAGCTAAAGTGCACACTACATAAATGAGATGTTCTAATTAATCATGTATGAACTACTGGTTTAAAGAAAAGCTATGTGAATTCTGTGAATGTTGGGCTATTGCCAAATTGCTAATCAGCATTTGCATTCATAGATGAGTTCACTTAATAAGTTGTGAGACATTCAGCAAATGTTTTAGGAAATTATGAGTTTTTAGATGCAGAAACTTTTTGCTTTTAACCCTTTTCCCCCTACATGCTTCCTAGAAACCATAGGGAAACATTATTTCTGGAGAGATTAAAATGCAGCTAGAGAAAAACTTGAGAGCTAACATCTCAGGTGTCATTCACGTAGGAGTTTTGGATTATTTATCATGTCGTACACCCTGTCAAAGATATATGTTACCATAATGTGTGAGCTAGGTTTTTAGGAATTTACAATGTTACATGTGCAAATTTAAAATGCTTCCTTCGTCCAATACAGTGATTCTCAAAAGTTTTGGGTCTTAAAACCTAGACTCATAAGTTATTAAAGACCCTTAAGAGCTTTTATTGGGTGGATTTTATCTGTCAACATTTATTATGAGAGAAATCAAAACAGAAAAATTGAAAGTACTTATTAATTAATCTTTAATAATAAATCATTATATGTTAACCTAAATAACATTTTTATAAAAACCTGTATTTCCCCCCAAACCTCAGCATCTATTGAGAATAATGATTCTGTTTTTACATTCTTGCCGAACTCTTTAATATTGGGTTCAGTAGAAGTCACCTGGATCTTACCCGTGCTTCTGCAGACAGTCTGCTCTCATGTGGTTGAAGTACACAAAGGGCTTCTGGATCTGACCTCGCACAGATATGGCATTGGAAAAGGCAGGAGTATATGGTAATAGCCTTTTCAGATAGCTATGGACTTTCTTCTTTGATATTACACCAAAACTTGACAAGTTGTAATTCCTTAAAAGTTAGTTATAATGTGGAGTTGAAACCATATCAGTTAAGTCTTTGTACTCTGTTTCTTTAAAGTCCATTGGTCTAATATGCACTTCGAATGGTGTCTTTGTAACATCATGCATTGATCATTTGGAAAATACTGGTTCACTGAGTTATGTCCATCTTCCAGTGTTGACACATTTCATTTTATGATACCAAAATATAGTTAAGAGTAGTAACACCAAGCTAATCAGAAAGTCGACTGGGAAACTGTGAAGCTCACAATGGTGGATGCAAGTTTTGCAAAATTCTAATTTTCACTTGAAAACTCAAATTTTGTTACGATACACACTACTTACTGTCAGCGCTTTGACTTGACATGGCAGACATACTTCATTTTTGAGAGAATATCGGCAAATACCCAAGTCTGAATAATTATAATTTGTTGGTTTTGCTTTTTGAAAAAATGGTGTTCTATGAAAAAAGCAGCTTTAGCTCACAACTGAAACAGTCGCACAAGTGCTTTTTCTCAAGATAACCAACCACTGATGTGCAGTAGAAGTGCTTTTTGTTTGTTTCCCATTTTGTCACACAAAATTTTACAGATGTAGTGAAGGGTTGAGATGTAATAAAATGAAGAATTTCTCTTGCTTCACCAAGGACATTCGTAAATGAAACTGTCTTTTTTGTGTGTGTTTGTGTGAATGCATGGTGGGGAAGAATTGAGAAAGAAACATCAAAGATTACTTAGGATGTGGTTTCCCAGAGTTTTTCTTAGCACTTGAGTCTGCAAGATGCCGTAGAGCTGTGCTATCCAGTCTGGTGGCCACTAGCCATGGGGAGTAATTGAGCGCTTGAAATCGGGCTTTTTTTTTTTTTTTTTTTTTTAAGATTTTATTTACTTATTTGATAGATGGAGATCACAAGTAGGCAGAGAAGCAGGCAGAGAGAGAGGATGAAGTAGGCTCCCCACTGAATAGAGAGCCTGATGCGGGGCTCAATCCCAGGACCCTGGGATCATGACCTGAGCCGAAGGCAGAAGCTTCAGCCCACTGAGCCACCCAGGAACCCCGAAATCTGGCTAGTTTGAACTGAGATGTGCAAATGTCCCAGATTAGAAAGTGTGCCCCCCTAAATAACATAATATTCTTCATTAGCCATGTTTTTAAAATACTGAATATGTGTTGAAATGTTAATAGTTTTCATATAGTGGGTTAAATAAATATATTTTTAAAATTAATTTCACCTGATTCTTTTTATTTTTTTAATGTGGCTGCTGGAGTTTTTTTTTTTTTTTTTTTTTAATTTCATATGTGGCTTGCAGTATATTTCTTTTGGGTAGCACTGCTCTAGAGAAAAGAGATTTTTGTATCCTAATTTATCTGGGGAAAGTTGGCTTTCCCATTCCCCCTTAAAGATTTATTCTGCATATTGCCATATTAGTCTTGAGGAGTCTTGCAAAAACAAACAGACAAAAATCTTTGAAAATTTTGGTTAACTCAGCATTTTCCAAACATACTGTACTTTTGGACCATCTATTGACATTCTCTGGAACTAGCTATAGAAGCACATACTTTCTGATCCCTGTGTGGGGACAGGGTGCTGGTCTAGGTTTCTTCATTTTATCACAGAGAAAACAGTGTGAGAATTTGTCAAATTACAGAATTTTGAAATTATATGAACATCTCTTTAGAGAAAGTGCAAGAAAAAAATATGTACAAATATTTCTTGGCAGGATGACCACTTATATTCAGTTTGGCCTAAGGTAGGGTAAGTAGTTTATTGGGGGACAATCTTAAGCTTATTTTTATTTTGGTTTCCTTAAAGGTAGAAAGAACTTAAGATTTTAGAGCTTCACAGTCCTTTAACATTTTACTGCGTAATAACCTAGGACAATAATTCTTAGCCTTTTTTAGTTATTAACTGGAATCTGAAAAGAAAGCAAAACTCCCCAGATTGTCCCTTCAGGTGTTACATATCTGCATACAGCTTGAATAAGATTTCAGGGAGTCATAGACATTCTAAACTTATCCATGGCTGCAAGTGGAGAATTCTTCACATATGGTGCAGGGATAACATACTTACAGATACTAATCAACATTACTCTTGAACTGTAATACAACTGACCAGTCAGTTGATGCTTATTGGATGCCTACTGTCTGTCTCTACTGCACAGTTCTACACTCTGAAGATTCCTGTTAAGTGTAACACAGGGTCGCTACTCGCTTAAATTGCTTAAGACTTAAAACATATGGGGGAGAGAAAAAAGCACCCTTTAACTGATAAGCAAGATTCATTTTACCTCACTTAGAAATATGTATAGGAAAGCTCCGTAAAGCTTAGAGTAACTGAAACACCCAGTGTAGTTACTTGAAAGGTTAGTTCTCTAATGAGCAGTTAGAAAAACCATCATGTGCTGTATGTGAGCAATGTTCAGGATATCTGTAGGGAAGTGGACATTATTACAGCTTCAAACTATGTCTTGCCGTGATCAATGATTGTTCTGTCTGCTCGCCCTACCAGGGGCATCTGTGCAATAAGATTCAGAATCTCTCTGTCTTGCCTTTTTAATGAAAATGCCAGAAGATGTTCTTTTTATCCAAGGGTATAGACTGGTGCTTTATTTACCAAAGCAGTAGTAAATTTCAGCATAGGCCCCATTACTTGGTTTTATCGATTTAAAACAATACAGGTGAACTGAAAGAGGGGTTGAGGGTTGTTAACTTAAAAGTTTGAGACCCAAGTCTGATCCTTGTTTTCCTGCTGCACCTGCCCTGAAGAGTAAAGCAGCTTTACTCATCTTCCACGGCTGGCTCATATCTACCGATAAGGCCCACACCAAAGCCAAATTATTCCAGGACAGTGGCTTCCTTGTCATCCAAGGCCCTTGATGTCCTTCCATGGACCTGAATCCCTCTTCTTCTCTACATTCTCTCTCATCCTCTGAACTTGCTACCTATCATTATCTCCAGGGTTTTTCTTGTGCCTAGCATTCTTCCTAATGTCCACCTTTATCCACCTTTCAAAAGTCGTACCCATTCTTCGAAGCCCAAATGTCACTCTGCCATGAAGCCTGATGATTTCTCTGCCTCCAGATGAGAATACTCCCTCCTTGGAACTTAGGAAACCCTTAATCCTATCTTCCAGTGACACTGCACAGACTGCTTGCTTGAGAATTATTTTCTTATATATATTTTATCGTACTAAAGACCAAGTGCACATCTTGCTCATTTCTCTCTACCTTCATAGCATCGGGAAGAGTTTGCCCTTCATTAAACATTTGCTGAATATATGTAAAATCCCAGAGAAAAACAGGAGGTGCTTAGTATTGACAATTCATATTTATTCATAGGAGTTGGTAGAGTGTGTCCTCCAGTGGGAAAACCTCATTTTGGGACTGGGAAAAGGGTGGACGGAAGGACAGTCGAGGGCTCTGCCTCCTTTGCATGTTGGGCCATTCGTAGTTTCAGAATTCTCGCTGCCGCATCTGACTATCCCCGCCATTTGACAAATGTCTTAGCTTTCATTCCACCCCCGCCCCCCCCACCGCATAATACCATTGGCAATTGCAAATGAAGTGGAAATTTAGATGTTAATGTTTGGGTATGATACTATAAAATACCAGATTCCTAAGGAGTGACTTTTTTTCCCCCCTTTACAGGCATGTAATGAATTCACTACACATGTGATGAACCTTCTCCGAGAGCAGAGTAGAACACGTCCCATTTCCCCAAAAGAGATTGAAAGAATGGTGGGCATCATCCATCGAAAATTTAGTTCCATTCAGATGCAGCTCAAACAAAGCACTTGTGAAGCAGTTATGATTTTAAGATCAAGGTTCCTTGATGCCAGGTATGTGAGGCCACGAATCTGTTGCATGGCTTTTTTCCTTTCCCCCTTTCACTCCTTGTATATTATTTTCTGTAAAACTGGCCAGTTGGTCCTAGAGTCTTCTTTAATTTGGCTAAGAGCTCTTCTCTACAATGGATAGGTGATTCACCTCCTGGTGCCGGTGCTGTGAGGCCTCTTCTTATCTGGGAGGGGTTCTCCTATTGGCTACCATTTTGGTGACTCAGAAAAGAGGATTACTGCTGCTACTAAGGACTTAGGAAGAGGTAGCCTTTAATTCTGATGCTAAAAAGTATTTTTAAGGATAATTTTCAGTATGTAACTCTGTTTTAACCAAGCTTTGCTTTCTAAGATTCTCAGTGTTACATTACCTGTGCCTATTACAAGACAATGCTTGGAGACACTGATACTCCCAAGAAGGAAATGTGTTGTAGTTAATAGCAATGACCGCAAAACCCCCAAATACTGTTTTTAACAAATCAAGGAAGAAAGCTTATCAGTTTCTTCCATAAAGATGAAAATTTCCCTTTTATCTGAAACTTTCACCAAGTTTTGCAGGAGTTGATCAATCACTCTATGGTGCGTCGCACCTACTAGATGACGTAGCAGAATTGTCAGCCTCCTAGGGTATGCTGCCTCTGAGGGGAAGCCTCTTGGACATTGCTGAAGCTTGTGATCGGTCTTCAGCTTTTGAAAGGAGTTTCTGTTTTGTTTTGCTTTCTCTCCCTTGCAATCTCACAGAGGTGGTAATTATTATCCAACTTTTACAATATTGAAGAAAATAACTAAGTTAGCTTCTCAACTGGAAAACAAGGTGTGTGGGACAGTGTTCATGCTGGAGCTCGCTCTTAGAGAACGGAGAATCGTATGCCACCTAACTGTACAACCATTCTCCTAGCTAAGGAAAGCCCTGTATCACTTCTGGTTCCTTCTTCTTCCATACTGAATCAGTTACCAGAACTCACCAGTGCTTGGTTTTCAGCCTTGCCCATATTAGCTCTTTCTTTCCGTGCTCACACTGACTCAGTCCATCCTTTTGTACCTGGCCTCAAACAGTTCCCTCCTGTGTCTCCCTGTCTCCAGTCTCAGCCCCTTTCTTACCTATCCTTCCCACCGCCCTGGCGTGTCCCTGTGATACCCCAATTGCTTTGCTTAAAAACCACAGTAGCTTTTCAGTGCTGGATAACTCACATACACACTACTTAACCTAGCATTTAAGGCCTTATGTGACCTGTTCCTGCCTGAATTGCTTTTTCATTATTAAGATTCTTTGAAGTTTTATTCTGTTTTTTTCCAATTTAAAGAATCCCAAGCCCACTTTGGAAAATTGGGTAATCTATAGAATAGAAAAATGAAAGGTTAAAGAACATTACATTTTTGCTACATAAGGAAAGAAAATTACTGAAAATGCTCTAGGATATTTCCTTCTGGTTTAGGGGCTTTAAAAAAATGTTCTGGTGATGGTGCAATATGCCTGATTTGGCTTGCATTTTAAAAAATTTACTGTGAATAAACAAACATTTTTATATAGTATAAGCTCTAATTTTAAACATTTTAATGGTTGAAGTCTACCAAATGGATATATGATAAATAATTTACCTAGCTCTTCCTGCATTTTTGATCATTTAAGTTGTCCCTTTATTTCCATTATGGTTTCTTTCTTCTTCTTCTTTTTTTTAAGATTTTATTTATTTATTTGTCAGAGAGAGAGAGAGCAAGAGCGAGCACAGGCAGAGTGGCAGGGAGAGCCAGAGGGAGAAGCAGGCTCCCTGCGGAGCAAGGAGCTCGATGTGGGACTCGATCCCAGGACACTGGGATCATGACCTGAGCCGAAGGCAGCTGCTTAACCAACTGAGCCACCCAGGCGTCCCGGTTTCTTTCTTCTTTACTTCTCTCCTTTCTTCCTTCCTTCTACAAGTATTTACCTATGCTGAAGATTTTAAAAGTAAGCAAGATAGGTTAACATATTTGACGCAGTTGAACTTACAGTCTACTTGGCAAAACAGACACTCAATAAGTAAACAAATATGGACATACCTCAGAGATATTGCAGGCTTGGTTATAGACCACCGCAGTGAAGTGAGTATCACAATAAAGTGAATCAAATGAATATTTTGGCTTCTTAGCCCCTAAGTTATGTTTATACTGTACTATAGTCTGTTAAGTGTGCCATAGCATTATATCTAAAATAAAATGTACATGCCTTAATTAAAAAATACTTTATTGCTTAAAAAAAAAAATGCTAACCATCATCTGAGCTTCCAGCAAGTTATAATCTTTTTGATGGTGGAGGGTCTTGTCTCAGTGTTGATGCTGCTGACCGATCAGGGTGGTGGTTGCTGAAGGCTGGGGTAGCTGGGACAATTTCTTAAAACAACAGTGAAGTTTGCTGCATGACTGTCTCTTCACAGACGATTTCTCTGTAGCACGTGATGCTTTTTTATAGTATTTTACTCACAATAGAGCTTCTTTCAAAATTGGAGTCAGTCTTCTGCTGATTTATCAACTGTTTATGTCACATTCTAAATCCTTTGTTGTCATTTCAACCATCTTCATGGCATCTTCACCAAGAGTAGATTCCATCTTAAGAGATCACTTTCATGAGGGTTTCTGGGGGGAGGGGGAATAGGGAGAGAGTGGTTAGGTTATGGACATTGGGGAGGGTGTGTGCTATGGTGAGTGCTGTGAAGTGTGTAAACCTGGCAGTTCACAGACCTTTACCCCTGGGGCTAATAATACATTATATGTTAATAAAAAAGATTTAAAAATTAAAAAAAGAGAAATCACTTTCTTTACTCATCCATAAGAAGCAACTCCTCATCTGTTCAAGTTTTATCATGAGATGGCAGCAATTCTGTCCACTTCAGGCTCTACTTTCTAGTTTCCTTTCTATTCCCACCACATCTGCAGTGACTTCTTGCACTAAAAAGTCTTTATGAGGTTTGGAATCAACTTCTCTCAGACTCCTGTTAATGTTGGTATTTTGATCTCTTCCCATGAATCATGAATGTTCATAATGGCCTCAGAATGGGGAATCCTTTCCCGAAGATTTTCAATTACTTTGCCCAGATCCAGCAGAAGAATCACCATCTCTGGCAGCTATATCTTTACAAAATGTATTTCTTAAATAGTGACACTTGAAAGTCAGAATTCTCCTTGATCCATGGGCTGCAGAATGGATGTTGTAGTAGCAGCCATGAAAACATAGTCTCATTGTCCATCTCCATCACTGCTCTTGGGTAGCCAGGTGCATTGTCAATGAGCAGTAATATTTTGAAAGCAGTCTTTTTTTTCCTGAGCAGTAGGTCATAACAGTGAGCTTTAAGATATTCAGGAAACCATTTTGTAAACAGATGTGCTGACATCTAGGCTTGGTTGTTCCACTGATGGAGCACAGGCAGACTAGAGTTAACAGAACTCTCTAGGGCCCTACAATTTTTGGAATGGTCAGTGAGCATTGACCTCAAAGTCACCAGCTGTATTAGCTCCTAACCAGAGAACGAACCTGTTCTTTGAAGCTTTGAAGCCAGGCATTGACTTCTCTTCTCTAGCAAGGACAGTCTTAGATGGCCTCTTCTTCCAGGATAAGGTTGCTTTGTCTACACTGAAAATCTGTTGTTTCATGTAGTCACCTGCATTAATGATCTTAGCTAGTTCTGGAGAACTTGCTACAGCTTCTCGGTCAGCACCTGCTGCTTCTCCTTGCACTTTTATGTTATGGAGGTGACTTCTTCCTTAGACCTCATGAACCAACCCCAACTAGCTTCATGGTTTTCTTCTGTAGCCTCCACCCCTCTCTTAGCCTTCACAGAATTGAAAAGTGTTAGGGCCTTGCTCTTTGGCTTAAGAGAATATGTTCTAGCCTATTTGATCTTCTATACAGACAAATAAATTTTTTTTCTTTTAAAAAAAATTTATTTGAGAGAGAGATCATGAGCCTGGGGGAAGGGTAGAGGGAGAAGCAGACTCCCTGCTGAGCAGGGAGCCTGACACAGGACTTGATCCCATGACCCTAGAATCATGACCTGAGCTGAAGGCAGATGCCCAACCAACTAAGCCAGCCAGGTGCCCTGTTTTCACTTTCTTATCATTCATGTGTTTATTGGAATAGCATTTTTAATTTCCTTCAAGAACTTTTCCTTTACATTCACAACTTGGTTGATGGTTTGGCTCAAGAGGCCTAGTTTTTGGCCTGTTTTACCAAGCTTAATGAAGACATCCCTTCCCCTCTAAGCTTAATCATTTCTAGCTTTTGATTTCAAGTGAGAGATGTGCAACTCTTCCTTTCACTTGAACACTTAGAGGACATCATAGGGTTATTACTTTACCTAATACCAATATTGTTGTGTCTCAAGGAATAGGGAGGCCTGAGGAGATAGGGAGAGACGGGGGATGGCCGGTCAGTAAAACAGTCCAAACACACACAACATTTATTAAGTTTGCTGTCTTCGATGGGCACGGTTCTTGACATCCAAAAGCAATCACAAAAGTAACATCGAAGATCACTGATCACAGATCACCACAACAAATAAATAATAATAGAGATGTTTGAAATATTTCAAGAATTATCAGGATGTGACACAGACACCAAGTGAGCAATTGTTATTGGTAAATTGCCTCTGATAGATTTGTTCAATGCAGGACTGTCACAGACCTTTAATTCATCAAAATTGCAGTACCTTTGAAGCACAGTAACACAAGGTATGCCTGTGTGCTATGGTATTCTATTCAGTTAGGCAATGAAATGCAATGGTAAGTGCTGTGAAGAAAATAAAACAAGGTAAGGAACAAGAAAATGATGAAAGAGGATATTATTTTAAACACATGTTTATGGAAACTGGTGTTTCCGTGAAAATCTTTATGCATTGAAACTTTTTGATCTTTAGAATTATTTCCTAGGATTAAGTCTCACAAATGGAATTATTAGATCAAACTTCTAACATTTTTAGTGCTGTCTTTATATCATTAAAGTGTTCTCTCCTGTGATTAATACAAAATGAAATCCCTCTTGGTCTTACCTGTTTCCTCTGATTAGAACCACTGCCCCTCTTCTCCTCCCCGCCCCCCGTCTCTGGCCTTCCACAGTAAACTGCCAACCCTGTCCCCAACTTGGTCGCCACTGATGAGTGGTCATCTATGAGGGTGTCCAGCAGGGAGCCTGGAATGGAGCGAGTGTTCATGTTGATTTCGTGAGACCTTGCTCATCCTTCCAGGTCCAGCCTAAATGTTCCCTTGTGGGGAAGTCCAGTGAATGGGACTGGTCTCTACCTTCTCTTCAGTACTGATACTACATTGTCACAACTCTCTAGACCAAACTTCATTCAGATTGCCTTTATTATAGCTTTTCAGGAACATAAGCCACATTGTCACTGAAAAGCAATCGCCAAGTCTTGAACGTTTATATTCCCCACGATTCCAGCAAGCTTCTAAATGCAATAAGCTGCAAAAGGTAATTTATTGGCTAAGCAGATGAATGAATATTTCTGCTTCATACTTTTAATATCTCAAGTCAAAGAGTTAAGGTAGTGTCAGAGAGCAAAAAAAAAAAAAATTTCAAAATTGCTTCTCAACTTTGAGTATTTTAACAAAAGATATTATGTAACAAAGATATTTTCAAGTACTTCCTTCAGAAAGAAATCCTTCCTAACAATTGTTATCCTATTTCTGCTAATACTTTCCCATTCTTGTCAACATGCATGCTTTTTTTATTACATAACTGCATTCATAATATATACACCTAAATGATTCATTTTTCTTCTGAGAAGAGGAAGTATCTTAACAAGTCAGAGTGAGCAGAGGCAGAATGGGAAGGTGGCAGAGCTTGGAGCAGAGTTCCTTCTCCCGCAGAGATTGCTGTTAGTGATGTTGCAATGCTGATGGGACGTGGCCCTGGGACTGAGGCGCCGCTGTACACTGGCCTGAGGCACAGCCATTTAGAGTGTGCTAAAGCCTGCGGGAAAGGAACTTAGGGGGATGCTTAATGGGCATTTTCTACAGAATGTTTTTCTAAAAAATAAATAAAGCATAACACCAAGTTCTCCTGTTTTATGCCTTCAAGTGAATGCAAACGCTGAACTTTGGTTCCGTCTGTTCCTGTAGTGCCTTTCAGCAAGGCCTCTGCACTGGGAAGCCGAGGTTTTTCTGTTCTAGGCAAACATGCTCATTCAGATACATGATTTCCTTGCTCACTTGCTCCTGGCTTCTCCTTTGGCCACACTCACGTTTTCCTGGTAATTGGACAAGTTGAAGCATGTACCAATGCAAAACATTTAGGAAGAAATTTGCGTAGGTCCCTCTGCTCTTCTAGTAGAAGTGCTCTAGTAGTTTGGACATAGCCAGACTGTCTGGGATGAGGTATCCTATTCTGCTCATAAATTTGTTCTCTGACATTTTTCAGTGTTTACTAAAACCATTCCTAGACAGAGTTGATAAATAAGCTAGGCTTAGCTTTGCTTTCCCAGATATGTTCCTGCTCATTCCTCCTTTCATTTCCCAAAGAAATGCCCTTATGTCAAGCCTCAGTCTTGCTGCTGAGCTCCATGTTTTTTATTATTATTATTATTATTATTTTAAAGATCTAATTGGCTTTATTCAACCATTCAGCAACTGAGCAGCATCCCATCTAACAAAGAAGGGTGCTCTGGACTCCAGATTTTAGACTTAGAGTTCGGAATTCATATGGCTACATATAATAGATCAGTGGAGTGGCTGGTTGAGGGACAATGAGGATTAGAACAGAAGGGTGCATGTCTGGGGGCATAGCCATTACTCAGCATTAGCCTATGGCTGGCTTCTGAGAACGTGGGATTTGTGTGACTGATCTTCCAAGATTTTCATAAGAAGCCAGAAACTTCGATTTTCATGGGTAGGTCATTTTTGTATGGTCTCAACAAATATGATACTATATCATAGTATATGGGCCAGGTAGTCATCTCTAGATTTGGGCCAGATAATTATCAAGATCGGACGGTTTCAATACCTATCCTAGACCTTTTTTACCCTACTCACCCACACGCCCACTTTTCAGAGGGTGCCCCTTCCAAGTGCCCTCAGGTCAGAGGAGTGCATGACCACTGCAGAAATCCCAACTGCTGTTGATGTCTTTCTCTCCCTTTCCTTCCCTCCCTGTTTTTCCTCACCACTTCCCCCATTTAATTCATCATCATGTTCTGTAGATTTTCATTCCTAAGTAGATCTTGAATTTTTTTTTTCATCCTTAAGGAAACAACCGATGGTTTAACCTTCAAAAAAATTATTAAAATTAGGAAATTTCAGGACTCTAACCTGAGGTGTTTTGATCAGACCTAGATTTCTTCCTCCTCTGACTCTCCTTTAATGTTGAGACATAGATCACATACTTAACCTGCCATGTTAGTGACATCATTTTAACTAGAAGAATCTCATAGGGTCTACACGTTTTACAACTGCCTACTGACTCCTTCCCGAGTATAGGATATCACAAGTGAGACGATCATTAAAATTATTTGGAAGATAGTTTTAAGAAAATTATTTGGGGAAGTATTTTCTAGTTATTGGAGGATCTAATTGAAAGTGAAGTCTGACAAATGCTAATTTTCAGGTTGGAATTCTTTAAAATTACAATAACAAAACCCAAACATGAGTAATATTTTTGCTGTTTGAAAGAAATTGTTAATAAATACTTGGTCTTCTAACTCTGCCACCCCCTTCCCAGTAAAAACAAAGAAAATTTCCTTCCCTGCTTTCCCTTGTAAACAAATCATGCCTTATTCCAGACACTTGCTTATGCAGAAAAGTCTAGAAATTCTTCATGTATTTTTTTCCTGGGGCACCTGCTGGCTCAGTGGGTTAAGCTTCTGCCTTCGGCTCAGATCATGATCTTGGGGTCCTGGGATCGAACCCCGCATTGGGCTTTCTGCTCACCAGGGAGCCTGCTTCCCATGCCCACCCCCATCTGCCTATCTGCCTACTTGTGATCTCTGTCAAATAAATAAAATCTTTTAAAAAAACCAAACTTGTTAAAAAAATGTAATTTTTTCTTACATTTCTTCTTTTTCTTCTCCACTCACTGCCCCCATCCAATCCATCACCAAGTCCTACTGTTTTTACCTTTCGGATAGATCTTGAATCTTTTTATTTCCATTACTCTTGCCTATGACAGGTTACCATCATCTCTCAATTTGACCATTGCAGTTGTCCCCTTAAATATCTGTATTTCCTGGGGCTTCTGGGTGGCTTCAGTCAGCTGAGCATCTGCCTTCAGCTCAGGTCATGATCTCAGGTCCTAGGATTGAGATCATCCCCCTCATTGTCGGGCTCTCTGCTCAGGGGAGTCTGCTTCTCCCTCTCCCTCTGCTTGCCACTCTGCCTGCTGGTGCTTGCTTGCTCTCTCTCTGGCGAATGAATGAATAAAGTCTTTATTATTATTATTAACATACAATGTATTATTTGCCCCAGGGGTACAGATCTGTGAATCATCAGGCTTACACATTTCACAGCATTCACCATAGCACATACCCTCCCCAATGTCCATAACCCAACCCCCCAACCCAACCCCCTACCCCCCAGCAACCCTCCGTTTGTTTTGTGAGATTAAGAGTCTCTTATGGTTTGTCTCCCTCCCAATCCCATCTTGTTTCATTTTTACCTCCCCTACCCCCCACAACCCCCCGCCCTGCTTCTCAGATTTTTCATATCAGAGAAATCGTGTGATAATTGTTGAATAAAGTCTTTTTTAAAAGATCCACATTTCCTTTCATGCCCTTGTCCAACTCTTCTCAGCAGTTAGAATGATCTTTTTGGAACATAAAACTTAAAGCCTTTAATAGCTTCCGGTTGCACTTAAAATCTTAAAATTCTTATGGACCCACTAGGTGTGTGTATAATCTGGTAACCCGCCCATCCTTCCATGCCAAACTTACACATTCCCTGATTTTTACTGTGTGCCAGTCTCCTCTGCCCCTTTGGACTTTCCAAGTTCGTTTCTGTTTCAAAACCACTGTCTTTGCTCATTCCTCTTCCCCTCTACTTTTTGTCTGACTCATGTAATGCCTACACATTCTCCAGATCTCAGACTCCGTGTCACTCCTACAAGGAAACCTTTCCTGACTCTGTAATCTGTGCTAAATTTCCCTCTTATGTGCTTTTGTTATACCTTATACTTTTCCTTCATGACACTTGATATGGTCTCCACAATTTGTATTTATGTCCGTGATACATGTCTAATGACTGTCTTCCCCCTAACTTTCTGCTCTCTCCCTCACCCCTCCAATCTCCTGTAAACTCTCTGGTAGACCTTACCTGTTTTGTTCCACTGGATCTTTATTGAGTACCTATAACACATCAGATCCTTGTTGAATAAATTAAAGAATCAAGTTAATTGTGCTTCACATTCTTGTATTTATAGTGATCCTACGTCTTAAAATGATTCCTACAGTGCTTCGGAGGATGCCAAGAGCATAACTGCAATATCATTGTGATAAATCATTCCCTAAGAATGTTTAAAAATAGAAATCTATTTTTTGTTCATATAATTCTAATCAACATATCCCTTTTCAGTTAAGGCTGATTATAACTATAATTCTCTTTTGGTTCTTGTCATAGACGAAAAAGGCGTAACTTCAGTAAACAGGCCACAGAAATCTTGAATGAATATTTTTACTCACACCTCAGTAACCCCTACCCCAGTGAAGAAGCCAAAGAGGAGCTGGCCAAGAAATGCAGCATCACAGTGTCACAGGTGAGAGGATGCCGTGGGTCTGTCTTGTTTCCCTGTTGATACAGGAGCCCTCTTCTTTTCTCGGGGAATCACCAAATGTCAGATCCATGTGTTCCATCAACAAAGAAGATAAAAAGTATAAATATAGATGTTTACACATTTTTATGCAAGCTTTTTAAAGCTTAGGTAATTTTTTAAAACCCTAAGTGGCAAGGAATCAAGATAATCACGCACCACGCCGGTGTAAATCTTCGATAGAGAGGACATAAACATGCCACGGGGAGAGACACGGTTTATTCTTAAGTGACTCTTCAGTAAATGGCATGTAGTCCTGCTTTCCCTGATTTAGATGACTGACCTAAGCTTCTACCAGTGAGAAACCAATTTATTTGTTGCCGAAAGGAAATTTAATATAACTCTTTGGTGAAGGCTTTGAGGAATTCACTAAGTGTTTTCCTGGTAACCATACTATGATATTTGGGTCCCAAGGATTTCTTTGCTTTCTTGTTACTAATTAAACAGAAGAATTAAGTTTATACCTGTCACTGTTTTGTTTTTTTTTAATGTTTATTTGTAATAAATTGTGGCCCTGAAATTAGCTGTCATCTTCTAACAAAAATACATTTAGTTTTAGGCAGATAGATGGGTATTTAGGTTGAGGATTGGAGACAAACCACTGTACCTCCTTATAAAATAAGTACATTCTACTTATAAAATAAGTATATTTTACTGGCATTAACTCTAAAATATAATTTTATTTAAATACTTACACAGTTGTTTATAGATTGGCATTGGGATAGCTTTTCCTTAGAGCACGCAGATGTGGTGATTACCAGCCAGCTGTTGCAGTGGAACTTAAGGAAAAGCTGACCCTTGGCAGAAATTTCAGTGCTCCCTATTGGTCATGGGACACACACATTTTTTGTTTTTAAAGATTATATTTATTTATTTGACAGACAGAGATCACAAGTAGGCAGAGAGACAGGCAGAAAGAGAGGAAGGGAAGCAGGCTCCCCGCTGAGCAGAGAGCCCCATGTAGGGCTCAGTCCCAGGACCCTGGGATCATAACCTGAGCCAAAGGCAGAGGCTTTAACCCACTGAGCCACCCAGGCGCCCCAGCTACACACATTTTAAAGTAGTTTCTAAATAAATACTTCTGAAGTCCAAGATAGTAAAGATCACCTTCAGATCCCATACTGGAAGTTTTATATCAGTATTTTAAGTCCTTGTTCTTTAAGGAATTAGAGTCTGGATTTAAGATGATTTCTAGCTTCTGTTTTGGCATTACTATCCATAGGACCTCTAGAACCTTCTTCGGTTTATAATTAAGCTATCGTTTAAGAGTTAGTGTCATTCTCTTACAAAATAGTGGCTTATCTTGATTCCTCTTGCTCAGTTTGAAATGGAATATAGTTGATTTGAGTTACCAACTTGTGAAGATGCGTATAGAACATTCCTATCTGGGTGATGTAGTACTCACTGCCACTTGAGCTGTGAAGGAACAGTATAATGCTGGGTCATGTCGGGAAGCTGAAATTAAGTGCGTGTTTTCCTGGTGTGCGCATTTTCCCTGAACACTAGTGAAAGGATTAGGCTCATGCTAAACGCCAATTGATGATGCCAAGCCCCATTTTCTGGCTCTCCCAACAGCTCTCTGACTTTAGAATTCAAATGTTTGCAGGTCCAGTTTCAGTCAAAGTGTTTTCATGCCTTTGCTTCTTTTCTTACTTCTATAACATAGTTACCATTGGAGAATAACACAGATTATATACATTTTTTGAAAGCGATACAATCCTGGCTTTTCATTAGTGTAGTACTAGCATTTTGTGTGTAATGTAGGACTTGCCTAAGACATGCTGTGTAATAAGTGGCAGAAAAGTTTCCTTCTGACTGCTCTGAACCAGGGAGGTTTTGCTCTACTTCTAAAACAGACTAAGAACACATTACTTATTTTTTAAGCACATTACTATATTCATTTCACTTACTTTCTGATAGAAAAACAGCTTTGTTAGGTTTAAAAAAAATTTTTTTGGTAATTGCTTGAGACATGGAAATAATAGACTTAGATTAGTGTGTCTACAAAGCAAACTTGATGACCATTTTTCCCCCCCGCAGTTCAACCTTTCAAATGCAGAATTTCAGGGATCTGTTTAAGCATTAAATTGTGACAATTTCCTCCCCTTTTTACCCTTTTCCTGACTAAAGGAGTTAATTTCCCCTCAACAGTCCCCCTCCTACACATCTCTGAAGAGGGAACAATGATGTTATCATTTTAAGTATTAGACATCAGCTGCTCGCCTTATAAATTAGTGCCCTGTTGTTTAAGTTGTTTAGAAATGAAAGCAGAGAATGTTCCAGATCTGACAGGTTAAGTACTTTCTAAAGAGAAAAAGCATTGTTTAAAACATACATCATACTAAAATACAATTAAATTTAGAATCCAGAAATCGTTCATATACAAAACTAACTTAAAAAAATGGAAATCCACTGATAACAGGCAATTGTTGCAACACAATTTTTACCAGATTTAGGGCATATGAAACTGATTTATTTGTTATTGCTTAAAATATTGCTTAAAATAATAATTAAGAATAAGTAAGGAACCTTCAGAAGAAAATGTAAGGAAATATCTTTAGTACTTTGAGGGTAAGAAAATATTTATTAAAAAGAACATAAAAAGTATAAGCAACGAAGGAAAAGACTGATAAATTTAGTGGTAAAATGTTTATAAAAGTACTTAATAAAGACTGAAACAACATTATACAACCATTTTGGTAAAGATTGGATCAGGCAGGAATCATCAGTAGATATTAAATCTAGAGGGAAACTTTTTTTTTAAAAAAACACAGAGAGCAAGACAGTGAGAGAGGGAACACAAGCAGGGGGAGTGGAAGAAAGAGAAGCAGGCTTTTCCTGCTGAGCAGGGAACCTGACATGGGGCTTGATCCCAGAACCCTGGGATCATGACCTGAGCAGAAGGCAGACGCTGAGCAACTGAGCCACCCAGGTGTCCCTCTGGGGGAATTTTTTTTTTTTTTAAGATTTTATCTAATTATTTATTTAAAAACTTTTTTTTTTTAATTTCTTTTCAGTGTCCCAGAATTCATGTATGCATAACACCCAGTGCTTCATGCAATACGTGCCCTCCAGAATACCCACCACCAGGCTCACCCAACCTCCCATCCCCTCCCCTCAAAGATTTTATTTATTTGACAGACAGAGATGACAAGTAGGCAGAGAGGCAGGCAGAGAGAGGGGGAAGCAGGCTCCCTGCTGAGCAGAGAGCCCGATGTGGGGCTCGATCCCAGGATTCTGGGATCATGACTCGAGCCGAAGGCAGAAGCTTTAACCCATTGAGCCACCCAGGTGCCCTTAGGGGGAAATTTTGATGAAAAAAATAGTCTTAAGGTGTCTCTCGATAGGCCCTTTGTTAGTTGTAAGGATTAAAAAAAAAAAAAAAAAAGCAATTATAGAGTGCAGAAATGGAACAAACCCTGATCAAGTGATTAGAAGCAACATCACCAAAGAGGGATGGGTAGACATTTTGTGTAGTGCTTCATCCGAGAATGTAACCTGAATCTAATCACTAGAAAACATCAGACAAACAAAATGAGGAGTGTCTGTTAGGAAAAAAAGGAGGATGGGAGCAGCGTTCTTTAGAAATGTCAGAGAAAGGCCGTGGAAATGTTTCACACTAAAGGAGGATAGAGACATGACAGGTAGACGCACTGCCTGACCATAGACTAGATCTTGTACCAAAAGGGACAATATACCGTAAAGGATATTGGGTTAAATTTATTCAAGTCAATTATAATTTGTAATTGTACTACAGTTATATAAAGAGAATATCTCTGGTCTTAGGGAATACACACTGACTTATATAAGGATAAAGGGCCATGATGTATAAAATTGATTTGCATATGGTTCAGGGAAAAAAAGTGTGTATATGTGTGTTTATATATGTGTGCATGTATGTATATAAACACACACAAACATGTATAAACACAGAGGGAGAGTGTGCATGCATGAATACACACAGATGATAAAAGAAATTGAGCAGAATGTTTAATAACAGGTGAATATGAGTAAAAGGCATACACAGATGTTCTTTGTACTATTTTTATTTTTGCAACTTTTTTTTTTTGCAAGTTTGAAATCATTTCCAATAAAACCTTCTTTAAAATGTGAAGACAGCCATAGACTGCAAGAAGGGATTTGTAAGTGTATAAGCAAAATTAAAATCCGAAATACAGAAGGAATTCCTATAAATTAACAAGAAAAAAAGAATGGATTTGAAAAATGGAAAATGCAAGTAAGGACTTCACAGAAGAAATATAAATATTCAATTATATGAGAAGACCCTTCTTACTAATAATCAGGAAAATGTGATTTAAAGACTGCAGTGAAATCACATTTTACATTTCCCAAGTTGTGGCAGAAAATCCTAAATTTGACCATACTGAGTCCACACATTGTTGGCAAGAATATACAGTAATAGGAACTCTTAAATATTCTTGTTAGGAATGTAAGTGGGTATAGCCTCTCCTAAAACTTTTGGCACTATCTTATAAATTTGAATATATCTATACCATTCAATCTACAATTTTACTTCTAAGTGAAATTGCCCTAGAAAACTTATTGTGTATGTGTATCAGGAGACATGTGTAAAAGCATTTATTGTAACATTGTTTGTTGGCATAAAACTTAAAATAAGACAGTTGTCCATTGACTGGGGAAATGGATAAATCCATTGTGGTATAATCCTGTTACAGGTTACTGTGTAGCCATGAAAAAGGATGATCTACAACTACATAGACCCAATTTGAATGAAGCTTAGAAACATAATGAGTGAAAAATGTAAAACGCAGAGGATGAGACTCTTGATCTCAGGGTCATGAGTTCAAGCCCCAAGTGGGTCATGGAGCCTACTTTGTTTGTTTTTTTATTTTTAAATTTATCTGAGAGAGAGAGAAAAGAGCATGAGAGCACAAGCAGGGGAGGGAGAGGGAGAAACAGACCCCCTGCTGAGCAGGGAGTCTCACTCGACTCCAGGCTTGATCCCAGGGCCCTGGGATCATGACTGACCACCACACACCCCTGGAGACTACTAAAGAAAACCCTCAAAAACAGGCAACATTAATCTTAGTTTTAAAAGTCAGAATAAAAGTGGTTACCCTTGGGAGAATAGTGATTGGAAAGAGGATGTTTCTTTCTTTCTTTTTTTTTTTAATTAAAAAAATTTTTAAAGATTTTATTTATTTATTTGACAGAGAGAGACACAGCGAGAGAAGGAACACAACAGGGGGAGCGGGAGAGGGAGAAGCAGACTTCCTGCTGAGCAGGGAGCCTGACGTGGGGCTCAATCCCAGGACCCTGGGCCAAAGGCAGCCACTTAATGACTGGGCCACCCCAGCACCCCTCTTTTTTTCCTTAAGCTTTACTTATTTTAGAGCAGGACAGAATGTACATACACATGCATATGAGGTGGGGGGTGAGCAGAGGGAGAGGGAGAAAGAAATTTGTGGGCTTGATTCCTTAGATCACCACCTGAGCTGAAACCAAGAGTCAAATGCTTAACCAACTGAGCCACTCAGGTACCCCTGATGTTTCTTGATCTCAGTTATGGTTTCATGGGTGTCTTCACTTTTTGGAAAATTCATCAATCTCTTTACTTATGATGTGTGCCCTTTTTTTGAAAAAAAAAAAAAATATATATATATATTTCGCTTGACTAAAAAGTTTACTACTTACACAACAACGACAAGCCTGGCCTCATGGAGCTTACGTTTTCCTGGGAGAGTACAAACAGATAAAATGAGTAAATGAGATGATAAATTAGAGTAAAGTGATAGGTGTTATGGAGGAAAAACAAAAAAGGGAAGGAGAACAGAAAGTGACATGTACAATTAATTTTTAATAGAGTGGTAAAGAAAGCCCCTCCTGAGAAAATATCTTTTGGTAAAGATTGAAAGAGAGAATGAACAAGCTGTGTGAAGAACATTCCAGGCAGAGAGAACAGTTAAGTGCAAAGGGCCTGAGGTGAAAGTTGCCTGAGCAAGTGGGAGAAGTAGTAGGAGATGAGGTCAGAGGGATGGTGAGATCCAAACGCTGAAGGGGCCTTGGACACCATGGTAATGGCGGACTTTTCTTCTAAGGAGTGGTGTGATCTGACTTAAGGTTCAGGAGGATCACCATGACGGCTGTATGAACAACAGAGCAAGGGAGACAAGAAGAAGCAGCCACCAGTTAGGGTGTCTTTGCAATAATCCAGGCAGAAGATGAGGGTGGCTTGGGCCAAGATGTTTGTGGTAGAGGTGATGAGAGGCTGGATTCCAGATAATTGTGAAGGTTCAGCCAAGAGGGTTTACTGATAGTTGAAACGTAGCTTGGAAGAGAAAGAAGGTCGAGAAGGACTTGGACATTTTGGGCTTGAGGAGCAGAAAGATGCAGTTTTCATTAAGTGTGATGGGGAAGGATTTGGGAGGAGCAGGGTTTTCAGGGGGAGGGGAGATCAGGAGTTTGGTTTTACATGTGAAGTTAATATATATTATAGTTATTTTAAGTTCATTATATATTATATAAATAGGTGCTGGTAAGTGAAAAAATTATAGTTTATGTTAGTATTACATTCATTTGTGTTAATATATTATAAATGTAAAGGTCCTTAGCACAGAGTTCCAGGTTGAACTCAGAATTGGAGGTCTCTGGTTTCTTAAGACGTGGTTTGGTTGAATAAGGTGGAGTGCCCCTTTTTTTTACATAACACCCTGAAAATTCACAAAAAAAATTATTTCAAATGTCATAAGCATTGAGAATCATACTTAAATTGTCACATATTCTTAATTAGTGAAGCAGATATTAATATGCCTTTACTTTTTGAAATAGAGCTAACTTGCATTGATTATTCACATCAGCAAGTCACAAAAAACTCCATTGTTCTCCTGATTCCAATTTTGAGTTTAAAGAACTCTGGCCCTACTTTCTCTGCTAGGTGTTTTTAGAATGAAAAATGTTCACTTATTCTTCATTGCTACTGTAATTGAAATGTACTGTAAAGAAAGGATTGATTTTCTTTTTTTTTTAACAGATGAGAACCTGAAATAGTAGAGAGGTTAATTGGCAACATTAAGATTCATTCATTCATTCATTCAACTAACGTATTTTAGAGCTTTTAAAGCGGTGCACAAGACCCACTTTTATAACAGTCTAGCATGGAAAAAAATTATTATCTAACCCTTACAGATGAGGAGACTGATGTTCAGAGAGGTTAAGTGATTTGACAGAGAGTCACAAGTCTTTACAAGTGGGAGCGCTGGGGCTTCTTCCTACACAGAGGTTCTTGATAAAAAGCAAGAAACTGGATTTTTACTTTTTTTTTTTTTTTTTTCCTCTGCAAGAGGCAGTGTGATTCCTCTATCCCTAGGGCCCCAGCTGCCGAGTCCTGTTTGTGCAGCCCAGGCCTGGGCTTCTGTCACTAGGGCTGCATCATTTCCCCCTAAGCTGCTTTAGACACTCCAGGCTAGTTAGTAGCCTGAGGTCTCCTTCCTCATTAAACTACTTATTCCAAAGCAGTGAATATTCAGTAAGCTAATTAAAATTTGTAAGTAAGATTTCCTTATTAAAAAAATCTATTAAAATAAGAAGAAGCCCGTTAAAATAATAATTAGAACAGGCAAAAAAGGATGGCTATCAAATTACAGTATTTTTCCCAGCTATCTATAAAGGCCTGTTCAGTGGCTCTGGCAGTAGGCAGAAGGCAGGAGTGGATTTCTCCTGTAAGGACGCAGTTGGTGAGCTGGAGACAAGGTGAAGGAAAGTGGCAGCTATTTTGTTAAAGTGGCTCTTTCACTTGTCTTAAAAGAAGGCTATAGACCCTGTGTTCTATAAAGGCTCTGCTTGTGTGTCCTAGTGGAGAGAGACGTCATTAAACAGTGTGCAAAGAACAAAGGAGCAGCTTGTAGAGAGATGGGAGCTTTGAGACTGCTGTAACACTCAGTACAGATAAGGCATATATCCGCAGGATTTAAAGAAAACAGAAGCCTCTGATTTGCTGCTTCCGTCTTCTCTACAGTCAGTGCCATGATTAGCAGGGTACCTCGAGTTGGCTCCAGTGGTGTTGGGTATTTTTATTTATTTTAAATTGACATTTTTGGAGAAAATCTCCTAACACTAGTTTGATTAGAATGCCCAAACTAAGGGTTGAGACACTGTTTCCAGCTTCGATGTAGTGGTTTTTGAGTTTTCCTATGCCTAGAAGAAGCCATGATCAGAACCATGGTCCCTCCAGTTTTTGTCCCCTTCACCTTCTTTTGCCTGTTTCTTCCCTTTGAGTATTCCCAGCAGTCTCTCCTCATACCTGCCCCTCATCATCGCATCTCACCTTTCCGTTGCCTTGCTTCTTTGAGGCATGTCAGACCAGTAGGCCAATATATCAGTCAGGGTCCCAGAAGAAAACAGATGGCACACTCAAATTAGAGTAATTTGAGGAGAGTTTAATAAAGTGACTATTAACAGAAGTGTGGGCAGAGTGTAGGGAAAGCACAAAGGGCAATGCTAGTAATGCTCGGCTCTGTTACTACCCCTTACCCTAAAGAAATGAAGAGCTACCAGCACCCACCCAAGACGCAGAAGCTGTATTTGGAAGGATAGTAATTGAAACCTTAAGTAAAGACAGTTTTATGCTGAGGGAGTCAGGGGAATGGTTACTCTGATGTTACTTCCCTTGCTTTTCCTTATCTCCCACCAGTGACTTCCTTTGGCTGGAAGCATCTTGGGGCCCAGAGCAGTGTAGAGAGTAGGCAGAGAGGAATGAACAGAAGATAGTGTAGTCCGAAGAACAAAGGCACCAGTTAGAACAGGCTCCAAGTTCAAGCCTGCTGGCTTCTCATTCACTCACTCTGATATTCCTACCCAGGATATCTGGCATCCTCCAGAGATTCTCTTGGGCTTCCTTTGTCCTTGTGTTTTGGCTTCTCTTCTCTCCTGATTTTTCTGTCAGCCATGCAGAAAGCATTTTACTTTTCTAAAGGGAATATGGATTTTGAGAGTAGAAGCTACAAACAATGTAAAGAAATTAATTTGATCCAGCCAAAATTACTTGTGTGGGTTTTGGGGCTATTTTCCTAATGCATTCAACAGATCCTGAAGCATTCAACAGGCCTCCTTTAAGCACTGTGATTGGCACTGTGGCAAACAAAGGTGAATTAGTTAGGGTTCTTCTCCCTGAGAAATGTCAGATTTCTTGGGGGAGACAGACAAATGTGTTACTGACAAGACACAGAAGTTACCTGGGCGAGTACACAAGTTCATTTGGGTGCCATTTTGGACTGTGGTAGAAGGATGGGTTTACTTTCTACTGAGAGGATTAGGAAGGTTCCCAACTTATTAGTTGTGTGACCTCTGGGGAAGTCATTCAACCTCACTGTGCCTCATTTCCTCATAGGTATAATTTGAATTAAAAACAGTTATACTCCATCAAGTTATAGGAGTTTCAGTGAGATAATATATATAAAGTACCTAGCAGAGTGCTTATCACAGAGTGAGGAGAAGATATAATAATAATAATAATAATTATGCTGTTTATGCTATTTTTCCTGCCTGGAATGGTCTAACCCTGCCCACCCCCAACAAAAATGTATAAACATTTTATTAATTATGACTCTTTCACTTCAGCTGTCAGTTCTTCAAGAAAGCTTTTCTTGTACTCCCAGTTCATATCCTCCATTATGTATTCTCATAGTTTCTTATGCTTCTTCTTGATAGCACTTATCACAATTATAACTAAATAGTGAATTGTTTTGTTTTGTTTTTAAAGTGAACTCTAGGGACACCTGGGTGGCTCAGTTGGGTAAGCATCTGACTTTGGGCTCAGGTCATGATCCTTGGGGTCCTGGGATTGAGCCCTGCCTGCAATGGGCTCTATGCTCAGTGGGGAGTCTATTTGTCCCTCTCCCTCTGCCCCTCCCCCTGTTTGTGCTCTCCGTCTCTCTGAAATAAATAAGTAAAATCTTAAAAATAAATAAATAAATAAAGTGAACTCTACACTCTATGTGGGGCTCAAACTCATGACCCTGAGATCAAGAATCACATATTCCACTGACTAAACCAGCCAGGTGCCTGGAATAATGAATTGTTTCATTTTAGTATATGTGCTGCTGAAGCAAGCACTAAATAATTAATTGTTTAATGCTGTTCCCCTGATAGATGATGAATTCCATGTTGATCGGGACTGTAGTCTTATTCAGCATTATATTATTAATGCCTACCACAGGGTATAGCACCTTGATTAGAGAAGGTCTGGAATTACGTTGTGTAGATGTTTAGATGTCTGCAGTTATGCTTGCATTTATGAGGTTGAGCAGTTTAGATGTCTGTTTTACTTACTTACTTACTTAATTAATTAATTTTTTAAATTAATTTATTTAGCAATATTCATTCAACTAGTGATTTTTGGTCATGGTGCTATATTTAACAGTGACTACAACAAAGATTCTGTCTTGTGGAGCTTATTATAGTCTAGTGAGGAAAGAAGAATAATATATACCTTAATTGAGGTACATGTTCATAAAATATTAGGTATAATTATAAATACTAACATAATTATTATTATGTCATACTAATAAGTACTATGAAGGAAAATAAGAAAGGTAAGGGTTTCTGGATTGGGTGGTATGTCAGACTTAGGAGAGAGAAATCTAGCACCAATGTATAAGATCAATTTGAAGGGGAAACCACTAGAATGAGAGCGACTACATAAGAGATTATTGGAATAATCTGGGAAAGAAATGTTGAGGATTGAAATAAGGCCACTGAAAGTAGAAAACAGGGATGGATTTGAAAAGCATTTTGGAGGCAAAACTTGTATTTTGGAAATTGGGGAAGCAATTGGCTGTGAATATGAGGAAAGAATATTAGAAGATGGCTGAGGTTTTTAGCCTACATAATTGAAAATGGTGATACTATTATCTGATAAAGGAAACACATGAGGAAATGCTTGTTTGACAGAGGGGAAATTAAAGGTTTGTGGAAGTTATGCCAGGTTTGCATTGCCCTCAGCACCTCAGTTGTGGAAATGTTCAGTTTGGAAGTATAACCTATGAGAAAGGTCAAGGTTAAATATGTAGCTTGGGAATCATCCATGTAAGTACATAGCTGAGGCCCTGGGAATGGATGGTGTTGTCCTGGGAATTTGTAGATAAGAAGAAAATAAGGCCAGGGGAAATAACTTTTCCTTGAGTCATTGGTCACTTCTGAGAGAGTGACTATGATGCTGAGATGTTAAGCAGTACTTTTGGAAACTTTGTAGGGAATCAGTGTCCAGGTGTCTAGGACCTACCAGGGAAGGCTACCTTATTTCCCTTGAGTGAGGCTTTAGACTGCTAGGGCTGCTTCCTAGCAAGGGTGCACTGGAAGTAAATAGATTCTGCTTCAAATACTTCAGTCTTTGAAATTGGATTACAAGTACTTGTAGGTACCTGGACAAAGCAAATATAATTATTTTTTTTGTAGAAAAAGATAGCAGCATTCTAGGCTTCAAGCTGTTTCTATAAACAAAGCAAACACAACACTGGGCACAAAGCAGAGAAAAACAGACATACAAGAAGACATGGCAGCATGTACTAAAACCAACAGAAACAATAGATAATAGAAACAGACCCATAGAAATCTAGAAAATAAAAGGATCCTATATATGGACTATAAAAGAAGGGCTTAATATATCAAAGGAAATAAAGACAAAATGGAAAATTTTGTCAGAGGGTTGGAAACCATAAAAAAGTTCAAATGGAAATTTTAGAGCCAAAAATATAGTAATCAAAATTAAGAATTCAGTATATGGCTTTAAAAGCAGATTCAACATAGTTGGGAAAGTTAATGAACAGGAAGATGGATCACAAGAAAATAACCATACTAAAGAATGGAGAGACAGTAGAGTAGAAAATCAGAAAAACAGGGACATGGAGGATACAGTGAGAAGTCTAACATAAATGTAATTGGAGCGTCAGAGGCAAATATAAGAGTGGGTCAGAAACAGTATTTAAAATGTGAAGTCGGATAACTTTCCAAAACTGTTAGAAGACTCCACGCCCTAGATTCATGAAAAACTACAGTCCCCAAACAGAATGAGTATATAGAAATCCACACAGCTGGAAACAGCTGAAACAAAAGCAGCCAGAGGGGAACATACAATTGCCTTCAAAGAAACAGCAATTAGACTAACAACTGATTTCTTAAGAGAATAAAACCATAGTACAGTGGAATGTTATCTTTAAGAGATTAACTAAATTAAATGTCGACCTAGAATTCTGTATCTGCTAAAAGCATCCTTTGATAATGGGGTTGAAATAAAGTAAAAAGTTGAGAGGATAGAGAATTTGTACCATTTTCTCACAAAAAGAAGTATAAAAAATACTCTTCATGCAGAAATAAAAAAGATACCAAAGTAGAGGGTGGGAGATGCAGGAAGGGTGGAAAGAGAAGGGTAAATGTATGTGTGAATATAAATCAATATCAATTGTTTAAAATAATAATGATAGTGTCCTATTGGTTTATAATACATATAGAATTAAAATATACAACAATAATGCCTCATAAGTTATGAGGGGAAGGTAAGTGTTCTAATACTCCTGCGTTTTCTGCAAAAGGTAATGAAAGTACCAGTTAATATAAAAGTCCCAGTTAGACTTTGATAGTCGTGAATGTGTAATCTCTAGGGTAGTCACATAAAGAATACTAAAAGAATATATAACTTCCACACTAGTAAAGAAGGAACTTTTTTTTAATTGTTTAAAAAGAAGGAATAATTTTTTAAAAATAAGCTATCTAAAAGAAGGCAAGAAAGGGGGAGAGAGAAGCATTATAAGTGACAAATAGGAACCACTTAGTGAGATGGTAGGTTCATACCCAAATATGCCAGTAATTCCTTTAAGTATAAATGAATTGAGTACTCTAATAGGCAGATATTGTCAGGTAAGACATAAAAATGAAACATAATTATGGGTTCTTTATGAGACACATCTAAAACATAAGGACATAGAATGCAAATAACAGTATGGGAAAAAATATAACATGTAAACAATAACCCAAAGAAGATTGGTGTTTCTTTGTTAATATCAGATAAAGAACACATCAAGGCAAAAAGTTTTACTAGAGGTGCAGAGAGGCTCTAAATAATAATGACACAGCAGCAGCTCTGTCTTTGTATATGCCAATTTGAGCTCAAAAAACACAAAGTAAAAACTTATAAAATTTCAAGAAAAACAGATAAATCCACAATCCCTGGAGATTTTTGCACACTGAACACCCCACCACCAGCACCATACACACACACATGTAATCTTCTAATGACATAGAATGGTGCTTTCCAGACTTTAGTACACATAAGAAGAATGATCAGGAGAGTTTGTTGTAATACAGATTCTGAGGTCCTGTTCCTGGAAGTTCTCATTCTAAGGGTCTATGATGGGGCCTGGTGATTTGCAGCTCACAAGTGATGCTGATGCAATGGTTACAGAACCTCACTTTGAGTAGCACAGATACAGAAAATCTGAATACCATGATTAGCAAACAACCTAATGGATCAATATAGAACAGTATACTCAACAACTACAAAATGCATGTTCTTTTTAAGTACTTGCAGAACATTTTTGAAAGTTAACTGCAGTCTGGGCCATAAAGTACATCCCAACAAATTTTAAATTTAATACAGAATATGTTTTCTGAGCACAATGGAATTAAACTATAACTCAATAACAGAAGATGACTAGAAATTCCCGTTTGAAAATAAAACAATATATTTCTTAATATTCTCATGGGCTAATGAGACCACAATGAAAATGGCAAAATATTTTATGTGAATGATCATGAAAATACACTTATCAAAATTCATGGGATGAGGCTAAATCCATGCTTAAAAGGAAATGTATAGCTTTAAATATATATCATATATATAGTATGGTTTTATGTAGATACAATTAGTATATACTTATATATTTATCATGTATAATATATGGGTATATATAGTGTGTATGTATGTTTTCTATACGTATATAAAGTGGGGAGGCTGAGAATCAGTGAGTTAAAGATCCATCTAAAAGTATTGAGGGACACTAAAACCAAAAATGTGGAAGGAAGGAATAATGAAGATAAGTGCAGAGATTAATAAAATTCTTAAAAACCATATACTAGAGCTCAACAAAACCAAAAGTTGTTTCTTTCAAAAGCCTCCCTTCTGCCTCAGACTCTTAGTCGTACTCCCCAAAAGTAATTAGCAGTGTCTTAGATATTCTTTGTAATGTTTCTTAATATACATGTTCTTTTCAGATATTCATTCTGAACCATACTGTATGCACTGCCTCCTTCCTTCCTTCTTTCCTTCCTTCCTCCCTCTCTCTTTCTTTTAACATCTTTGTGCCTCAGTTTTCTCATCCATAAAATAAGGGAAGTAATAGAACCCACCTTATTGCATTGTTATGCAGATATGATTAGTTAATATGTATTGCGTGGTTTGAATAGTACTTAGCACTTAAGCCCTATATAGGGGTGCCTGGGTGGCTCAGTCAGTTAAGCATCTGCCTTCTGCTCAAGTCATGATTGTGGGTTCCTGGGATCCAGCCCCAAGTTTGTCCATTGTCCATCAGTCTCCCTGCTCAGCAAGGAGCCTGTAGCCTGCTTTTACCTCTCCCTGTGCCCTTCCCCCTCACTCATGCCCTTTCAAAATAAATAAATAAAATCTTTAAAAAAAAAGAAAAAAAGAGGAAGCCCTGTATAAATGTCACAACTGTTGTAATTACAAGAGGACATACGGTCCTGCACAGAATGACAGTGAGGGTAAGCCTGGATTTGGGAGGTTATAGGTGATGGTCAAGGACTGCTTTGGGGGAACACAGTGTCTGCCAGGCACTCTTTATATGTGTGTGGAATGAATGATCTGGCCAGTGATGAGTCAACAGGTTAAATCCTTGGCAGAGTCAGCCAGCAGCCTGGGCTGGGGACTTGTCCTTCAAATCTCAGAGCTCAGAAGCAGAAAGGGATAAAAGACCTAATTGGGTTACCCCCACTAGGATCTCATCATCAGGTGACTGGCTCAGAGATAAAGGGAGAGAAGTTTTGAAGGAGTGTTATTGATTTCTTTTTCTCCTTTCTTGACTTTCTAAAATTAGATATTTAGACCATTGCTCTGCAAGTACACTAGATTGTTTACCAAAACTGAGTTTCGTTACTTACATTCTATTTGAGAAGTAGTACTATCATTTTGTATTTTGAGAAATCGGCACTTTTAACTCCAGCTGACCATACATCCGGTATAGGAAGGTGGAGAGAAGTCACTCAGACCAGTCTACCACTGTTAAGTTGCACTGTGACCTTGAGCAAATTATTTACCCTGAAGTCTCCATTTTTCAACCTGTAAGATTAGAATGGCGATCATGTATTTAGAGGTTGGAGGGCTAAATAAGTTTGTATATGTAAAATGCCTAGTACAGGGCCTGGTATATCATGAGTGCTCAATAAATGCTAATTTGTCCATTCACTAGAGTGTTCCTGCTGGTTATGTGGTGCCTAGAAAGCCTTGTCAAGGTTCCAGAAGAAAGGGGAAAGAGGCTCTAGGCAAACCAGTGTGCTAGCAGCCTCGAGCCCCTAGTTTTTCACAGGCTCCATAAAGGTGAGAGCCAGAGAGGGGCCATGGTTGTGAGTGAGTGGCGAGTAGGGTTGTGTCTACATTCTTAGTCTCTAAATAGATCTACCCTCGGTGTATTCTTTATTCTAAAAATGCATGTGATTCATTTTCAGTGAGAAATAATTACATATGTTGAAAGGTTTTTGAGGATAGGTATTACCATTTTAAATATATTCAGTGAAATCTTCTGGATTCTTAAAAAGCAAAGAGAACTGGGGTGTGTATTTAATCGGGAGTGGTGGTTGAGTAAATATGGATTTCCAGGAGGTTAAAGGCTTGGCTATAGGGGTTCTTCACACATGACACTGAATACATTTGGTGTTTTCTATTACATGAAACTTAGCTGGACAAAATATCTAGTTCACTGTTGTTTAAAAAGTGCTCTTGATTCTTAATCTGGAGGTGCTGGTGTGTTCGCTGGGAGACGGCCCTACCTTTCCGTGGAGCTGGCGGGAGGCACTCTCCAGCTACGTGTCAGTATTTCAAAACCTGCCAGGCTTTCCGTGGCGTCTATTCAGCTGCACACCTAACACATTTTTATTTTTTTTTTAATGAGAGAAGTAATTTTAAAGAAAAGAATCTTTAGCTGAAAACATCATCTGTGGCAATTTAGAACCACCCTGAAGCACGTGTTTTAGGGAGATGAACGGTGTCATCTGTTCTCTGTGTACTATGGCCGCGAGGCTGACGTTTTATATACTTTTGCAGATGAGCCTCTTTGTGAATGTCGTGAGCAGTTATCAGTCTATCATATGCACAGAGTAGAAAGGGCCAAGCCAAACTGTAAGGGTGTCAGTACATTATGGCAATAAAATTTTTCACATCCTCAAATTAAAAAAATATATATATATAGTACTTGACAAGTGAATCTGTTTTAGATTATTTCAGATACTATGGAAACTGAATTTCTGTTTGTTCATTTCTCCCATTAGAAGTGGGTTGTGTTTCAGAAGTTGGTTTTCAAGTCATTTGTTAGGAGTTTGGAACTTACTTCCTAAAAAGAAAAAAATAATGGCTTGGATTTGTGGGCTAGCCCACATTTGAACCCTAATGGAGCCAGAATACGTTGTACTCACAAGGTAGAATATTGCTCTTGTAGCCCTAGCCACTTAATACAATGGAAAAGAGATAAAATGGAGTAAACAGTTTCTGCAGAGTGCTAAGAAAAAACAGGTCTTATTAGATAAGGCATAGGAGGAAAGGGACAAGAAAGATTGTGTAACCTCAGGCAAGTTATAGAAATTTTCTGACGTCAGTTTTTAAGTCTGTGAAACTGGGTCTTTGTGGGGCTAAATGAGATAATGCAGGTAATAATGAACTCTCCATAATGGCTGCTGCTATAAATATACGTACAAAGAGGAACCAAACCCTGTTTCCTACAGATTCTCGGTCCAGTGCATTGTCTTGCATGTGGTTATGTTGGGACAGGAGTGAGGAGAGATGAGGAAGTTCAGGCACTGTTGTCAGCTCTTTGTGGGTGACCTTGGCCCGGAGGTGTGTGGCGGACAATAGCTTCGGGTCTGGGTGTTACCCATCTCTAGTAGGAAGTTTATTACACTCCGTTATGCAGGGGGGCACCCCTTTTTCCTTCTCTCACCGCTGCCTCTTCCCTGTTGTCAGTTCCCCCTCCTCCTCCAGCACTGGGAGCGTGGACTGGCTCTCCCAGAATCCAACGTTCCTGTGAAAAGGTACCCTGATCTTAGTGACTACAGGGAGCAAGCAAAGCCCACAGAGGGTTTGTTGTTATGGCTTCTTTTTAAAAAAGGGGAAAGGTAGCATTTTGGAGGGTTCCTAGTACATCCCAGGCACAGTCCTGGGCATTTTAACATGTTTTCTCATTTAATTTTCCTGACAGCCCCCTTAGGAGTGGGTGTGGTTATTCCATCTTGCAGGCCAGGAAGGGAGAGCCTCAGACAGCGCGATGAAGGTAGCACAGCTAGGAAATCACCGAGCAGGGACTCACCCAGATCTGGCTGGCTGTCAGGCCCTCGCTCCAGCTGCCCTCTGGGTTCTCAAGGGAATGCACACATATGGTTATCTACGGTGAGTCCAGCCGTTCTGTCCTTATATAAACTTGACTGTGCACCCTTGGGAAGGAGAGGAGTGGAAGGAGATTTAGCTTATTAACACCATTAACTTTAAAAATTGAACAGTATCTGGCTCCCATCCCTCATTTCAAATCGAATCACGTAATGGGGATGAAAACATATTGATTAGGGAAAAACTATTTATTAGAGGTAAAAATTGTTTACCATGTAAATATGCTACATGTTTCATTATACACGACTTGGCATTTCAACATTTCATAATCTGTTGCATTTAATTAGGCACAGTACATAAAGTATGCATCACAAGTAAACAGGGGAAACACAATGGCAAATTTTTCTAAGATTTGTGCTTCATAAATTTTCAGTTTTCTAATCTCAGTAATGATGTTTTAGTGTCAGCTGCTGCTTTTCCAAACAAATGCTGATCCTCTGCCTAATGTGTTTTATGCAAGGAAGCAAAACTAAGGATGAACTCTGAAGTTCTGCATTTCTGCTTCTTCAAGATTAAGTCTTTAAGTAATAATTTTTCTCTTTTATTTAACGTTGTTGTTAAAATGATAAATGTAGTGATAGAATGTGAAATAGATACAATTAATGCTAACTAATTAATAAACTGGCTTACAGTGACTGTACAGACATTGTAGATGGTTTAGCTGCATAATTTGAACATGGAGTTTTCAAAGCAGTCTGGGAAATTTTAACAGCTTGAGATTTACAAAAAGTGTCTGATTTTAATTATTTCAAGAATTCTCAGATCTGCCAAGCTTATCCTCCTGATAGAATACAGGAATGGGACTGTCAATTTCTGTGATTGTGTAGGCCAGCACAGGGCCTGGTGTACTTCTGGAGATTGTTAAATGACTTCTAAACAATATTTTAAAGAGGGAGATTGGTTCCTTTTTTCACTGTAAAGTATATTTCTCTAATTAAAAAAAAAAAAACAATATCTGCTTATCTGAAATCAATTTGGGTAATATTTGAAAACACATAGAAATGACTTATAAATCCACTCTAAAAGATAATCACATTCTGAGTGGTGTGTGGATCCTAATATTTTTTTCCTGTACATATGCATGTGTGTGTGTACATTAGCACATATGTGAGTATTTTTACCCCCCAAATCTCATGTCATATGAAAGAAAAAAAATGCCCTTTGCTCCTCTTTATAATATATTGTGAATATTTCCCCATGTCAATAAATATTCTTCCTCAACATGATTTTTAATCAATGATGATATCCCATTATACAGGTGTGCTATAAATCTACTTTTTTCCCCTAGTGTAAATAGGACTGTAGTGAATCCCTTTACACATATACCTCTAAATATTTCCTCAAGGTAATGTCTTAGTAATGCTGATTCAAAGGGTCTATGCAACCCTATTCAAAGGGTTGGCTTACTCTCCAGAAAGATTATGCTAAATATTAATTTAACTATGTCTATCTCTTTAGGTTTCCTTCTTTAATCAGACTGTTTTTGATTTCCTGAAGCTGACAAGTTCGTTCTTGGTCTAGCCACAAAAGGTCATGGTGACACATGAAAGTGGTTGCCTGAATGAGCCCCACTTTTATAGCCAGAGGTCTTTAGTAAGCACACCCCATCAGGGCTTTGCACTGTACTCACACAAAAAAGTGGAAGTGAAACCAGAGTTAGCCTGTTCACCTAAGACAACAGTCTTGAACTTGGTTATATACATGGTCCGTAAGTGCCTGAAGGTATTAGGGCCTGGTGACCAGCTTTCCTTATACATGTATAAACTCTTTCTGAAAGTCCATGAGCCTCAGAAGGCAGCTGTGGTGGAAGCATTGTGTGGGGTTTTCCCCTCTTCCACTTTCTCACTTGCCATTTTTCCACTTTGATGAAAGGAAATCTCCCACCTTATATGATGGCCCATTGCCCCAAAGGGTGAGACCCTCTCTGGTCCCCACTAAGGGATTGTATAAAATACTGGTGATAACCGAACCACCTTCAATCAGTGCTTTCTAACCCTGTACCCCTCTCATTAAGAAATATATGTGTGATATTTAAAAAAACAAAACAAAAAAAACTACTCTACTTTTGATGGTTAAAACAAGTTCTTGTATTTTTTTTTTCAAAGATTATTTATTTATTTGACAGAGAGACATCACAAGTAGGCAGAGAGGCAGGCAGAGAGAGCGAGAGAGAGGAGGAAGCAGGCTCCCTGCCGAGCAGAGAGCCCGATGCGGGACTCGATCCCAGGACTCTGAGATCATGACCTGAGCCGAAGGTAGCGAATTAACCCACTGAGCCACCCAGGCGCCCCAACAAGTTCTTTTATTTATTGGAATAAGTCTTTGTATTGCTTTGATCAGTTTTAGACTAATTGTAATGATAGCCTAATCCAGAAAGATGTATTAAACATGTAGATCCTTATAATATAGGAAATAAAACAATTTTCAATTTCCATTTTTTTGTAGAGCATAAACGTATTTTGTATTAGGAGACTATGGAAAGGAAATGTAATGGAAATACACTTCTGAGAACAAAAGAGAACGCAAACTTTCTGACTGTTCAAGAAAAGCAAGTTTATGTATTTTTTGAAATGGATTGTGGGTATCAAATTGCTTTGCTATTTAAATTTGGTTGGATACATTTTAAAGAATAGTGTTACCGTTTTATTTTAAAATGTCAACATTTATGACAAACTGAAATAACACTGTTTATAACTGTATAAACTTATAATGAAAAATTGTAGATACCAACTTCAGAAATGTGCAAAGGACAAAATATGTGTAAGCGGATACCTGATTATTCAAAATTTCTTTAGGGAATATTCCAGCAAAAATGTGTGCCATCCACTGACACAGGACAGGCACCTTGCTGGGAAGGCTGCCTCGCCCGGCCTCAGGTGTCCTCACCTGAACCCATTCCCCACTGGACTTCCTAGAAATCTCACACTCATCCTTTGTCTTCTCTCCACTACTTTTCCACCTAGTGAGGCCCTGCAGAAGGGAGCTGTGAGATGGCTTGCAGGGCGCCTCTTTAGGCTTTCCCCTGGCAACAACACTCTCCCTTGTCCTGGACCATAGCCAGAACCCAGATCCTGCTGCCCCTGCCTTTACGCACACCCACCCCTTGGTACCTGTGCCTAAGTGCCCCTTGCTGTGCCTCATTCTCCCCAGTGGGAATGGCCCTCTCTTGTTAGTCCTCCCCTCCAAAGTCCCTTCTTTCAGAGACAGCTGAGTGTGTGATCACCACCATCTTGCATTTTTATGAATTATTTTGAGCGTCTTGCATTGTTATATCATCAGATTGCAAATTCTAGGCAGGTAGAGGTACATGTTTATTTGTTCTTTTATCTCCTCATGCCACAAAGTACAGTATTGACCATAACAGATACTCAGTAAACATCCCAACTGATATTAAAAAGGAAAAAACAGATGGGGAGTCCTGGTGTTGAAACCTGGAACTATGACACTTTGCTGTCTGATTCTGGGCGACCTGCGGAATCTGGGTCTCTTGTTCCTTGGTTGGTATAGCATGGGAGATAGCAAGGGGTAGTAGTCATCAGATCACTGCCATGGGCCAAGTCATTAACATACCCAAAATTCTATGGCTTGTCTTTTTTTAGATTCCACATATAAAAATATTTGACCTTTTAAAGTGATTGGCAGTCTGCTGCTGGATTGAGTTAGGGAAACGCATGGCTCTAGTAAACAGTGAGACCGGAAGTGTTTCTGGCCACTTCTTGGCCTTGCAGAGGGGCCCCGGAAAATCAGCAGCCTGCAGAATGTTCCCTACTCATTTCCCCAATTGTCAAAGGCTCACAGTCTAGGAGCTGTGACCATGAATAGAAGGAGGCATATACTTGTATTTTTATTCTCTCTCTTTTTTTTGGTCATTTTTAATTGGTCTTAAAATCTCACCTGGCCCCTTGCCTTCTGCACAGTCCAGAGTCATGAATCCTTGATACATGGCTCAAAAGAGAAGCACGGGACAGCATATTCCCTTTCTCTCCACCAATTTCCTGCCCGCGTTTCTGTTCTGGAACCAACACACAGACCATTCCAGCTCCGAGACGGCGCAGGCTCTGCTCTGCCCACTGTCCCATGTGTACGGCCTGGTTCCACGGTGAGAACCGTGTAGGAGGGATGCATGTGATCCGTGGCTTTTGGTGCTTCTTACAGGGTGAGGGTGGAGATTTCATTTGCAACTAATTGTACCCATCTGGTTTTAAAGGTGACAGAAATTCCTGAACTTAGGTGTCGATTCGTGCATTAATTACACTGATCTTAGTTGCGGCAGCCTGTTCTTAATGGCTGATGGCCGCAGTACCCAAATCTGTGATCTCAGAATGTGGCGTGCATATTTTAATTTGAGAAATAGTTTAACATTTTTAGATATTCATTTAGATGTGGTTATGCAGGTTAAACATAACGTATGATCACTGCTTCTTTCATTGCTTCCAATTAAACCTTGCTTGTTAGTTTAACCTCTAGGTAATCCCATCAAACAATTGGTGTCAAGGAAACACTGCCCACAGTAGCTTTGGATGAGTGGCCATTAATTTTAATTGCCTTGATATTAAAGATTAAGAAGTATTGGGACTAGCAGAATAGAAACGATCTGATGTCAAGCAAATCCACTTGCTAAAGCTTCCCCAGGCTGCTGGTGATATTAAAATTTTACTGTGAGAATTAAATAAACCTTTATTAGTGATGACTGTTGTTTGATTGGTCCAGGGGTATGCATAAACACGGGATTCTTGCGTATCTGGAGATGAGACCCTTCCGTGGTACAGAGATACCTCAATTATGAAACTGTTAATAAAGCTGTAATCTGATTTTCCAGGCTAGCTTTCATTAATGTATTATAGCTTCTCTGATTGTCAAGGTAATATTAACTACAAAGTACAGAATCCAACAGAGAATTGTTTAGAAGAGGAGAATTCTAAGATGGGCCTTTGTTGCTAAATTCAGAGTTGGGGAATTTTCATTAATTATACTTAAGAAATGCCATATTCCCTCTCAGCCAGGAATATCTCCCTTTGCACTGTAGATATATTCAATATTTAACTCTTTCAAAGGCCTGCTGGTCTTATTCAGACAAACTAGAGGGACGTATGTTGAAGGAGCTTTTTGAGAACCGGCTCTGTCGTTCTGTCTCCTGAGCTGAGAATGTGCTTGTGAAACATGAGGTAGGGTCTGAGGGAACTCGCTTTAACGAGCATAATCAGAACGGATACCTTTATGGTCCTTTTTCAATTTTGAGTCAAAACTTTTGTTTTTAGAGACCTAGAATTCTGGTATGGGACTGGATCCTAAGAGTCACTGAGGCTAACTTCTGCTGCAGAAATCCCTTCCAGAGCATCTGTCTCCGTGTTCTTGGAGGCCTGGGCTCCACGTCAGCATCATCTCTGGTTTCTCCTTCTCCCTTGACCTCTTCAGCTGGTCCTTGGCAAATTCCGCCAATGCCTCCCCCGTGATAGCTGCCCTCTCCATGACCGTTGCTCTGCCTGGTTCCGGTCCCCGTTGCCTCCTCACCTGTACACTCTCCTGGCTTTTCCTCCCCCTGCCACATCCTATTTGATGCTCATGTGCTCCTGCCCCAAGCATATGGGGCTCAAAGAAGGGAGGGCAAAGAAGGCCAATGGCCTAGTGGGGTTCAGTCTCCCGGGGCTGTTTGAGAACCTGATATTATCACCATCGAGGTGTTGGAACTGAGGATGATGATAAGAAGTGAGAGTGAACGAGATCTTAGTTCCTAATAGAGAACTGAATATCCGTTAGAATCGTCCAACGGTGGAATCAGGGACTTTGTGAGATAGGAAGTACCCTGTCTCTAGAGGTGGAGAGGCTGTAAACACAAGAGAAAACAGAAGGAGGTGCAGGTTTAGAGGACACATGGATTGCATTTTAGACCTCTTCAGTTGGAGATTGTCACAAAACATTTATATGTTAACATTTTACAATCAAGAATCGAAATTCTTCATATAAGTTAGGCCTAGAGATGGAAATCTGGGGGCCATCCACACAGAGACAATGATTGAAATCATTAATATGGATAAAATTGCTCAAGGAGAAGAGAAAAGAGTCGAGTTTTGGCCAAGAGCTTAGTTGTGGAGAACACACACACACACACACACACACAGCATATCAGACACTGCTGAAAGATCAAAGAAGGAGAGAGAAAAGGCCATTGGATTTGGGATAGGTGTTGTGCTGTATAACCACCTCCGTCAGCCACCCAGGCCAGGGATGCCAAGGGCTCTGCGTAATGCTTGGCGCATAGGAGGTAGTTATTGAATGATAGTTCTTATAACCACTACTATTTGATACGAAGGCAGGAAGTGACATATACAGTCCATAAAGGGTGTGGGGAGGGGGAGGAATAATAGTGGAACAGAAGCAGCTAGGAAGTCCTGATCTCTAGCATATTTACTTCCTGATGCGTTTTGGCTCATTTCTGTCTGACGAACCTATGCTCATGGTTGCCACAGGAATCCTAGCAAGTGTGCCTGCCTGTGTATGTGTGCGCTCCCCAGTATGAGACAGCATGCAAGCAGAACCAAGGCCAACATTGTCTTCCTCACATGGCTTCCTTGCCAGGGTTCTCTGGCTCCTTCTGGAAGGATGAGTGCCATAGGTTGAAGAATGAGAGTTCTGTTTCCAAGGCAATTAAACTCTTGGCAGAGAAGGTCAATAAGCATGCCCACTGGTGTAAGTTGGGTTGGAGGGCTCCTACGACTCCTTATTTTTCCTCAGGGCCTCTGCATCACTGTTCAGAATAAAACAGTGACCCACCCAGCCTGATACCACAGCAGTATGCCCCTTTAGCGGATTATTAAGAAATTATTAAAGAGTATTTTTAAACTGTTACTTTAGCAAAAGGGAGCTCAGAGCCTTTTATGTAGCAGGTGGGTTCCTTTTTATAACCTGCTGTGTGGGTTGTGTTGCTTTATCTAGCTCAGTTATAGGTGCCTGAACACGTCACGTAACTATGAGCAATGAGTCTTGGGCTGAAGTTTTGCTGTCAATGAAATGTGATGAAATCTTCCTGTCGCCAAGTTCCTCTTTAGAAAGCTCTTCAAGGGCCACCTGGGTGGCTCAGTGGGTTAAGCCTCTGCCTTCAGCTCAGGTCATGATCTCAGGGTCCTGGGATCGAGCCCCGCATTGGGCTCTCTGCTCAGCAGTGAGCCTGCTTCCTCCTCTCTCTGCCTGCCTCTCTGCCTACTTGTGACCTCTCTCTCTCTCTGTGTCAAATGAATAAATAAAGTCTTTTAAAAAAAAGAAAGAAAGCTCTTCCACTTGCATGGGCTGACGTCATAAGTAGTGTGTAAAAGACACAAGTATATTCCACCTGATGAAGTCAGAGCTGCTCCCCTGTATTTGCATTTGACCTTTTTGGAATTACTTGAATTTCAAGTTGTGACCTTCTCATGTGGTAACTGGCCGAGCTTGAGCAGCCATTTTGGCAGACACACAGAACCTTCTAAGACAGGAGACAAAGGGGTCGTTCATCCATTATTAATTGATGTTACTCTTTTCAGCAGACCAAACACGATTCTGCTGTCCAACTGCCAAAATCGTTCTGGACCCAAAAGCAAGAAGTCATTCCTTCACAAAAATTTGTTATTTACCTAACTTAACAAATGTTCCCTTTAGTTTTTTCCAGCTCCTTTTTAGGGAGCCTGAACACTTAAATACCGATCGGTATATACCAACTGAATACTTTTTGTGAACAGTGCTCCTGTCCTTTTTAATGTGACTGTGGCTAACTCCAAGAAGTGGTGTTACTCTGAGTGTCAAGGTTTGCAGAAAGCAAAAGCGAACCTCGAAAACCATGGTGTAAGTTAAGAACTGAGTGTTTCCCAAGGTGTCCTCTTGGTATCCAATGGTTATTGCTGGAAGGTTGACCTCTCTTCCCCTTCACTTATGTCCGTGCGATTTGTAGGTATCCAACTGGTTTGGCAACAAACGAATCAGGTACAAGAAGAATATCGGCAAGTTTCAGGAAGAAGCCAACCTCTATGCCGCAAAGACTGCCGTGACGGCCGCACACGCAGTCGCCGCCGCCGTTCAGAACAACCAGACCAATTCGCCCACCACGCCAAATTCTGGTGCGTACTGGCCGCTCGCTCCCTACTTGGCTCGGGCAGCCTTGTGCCACAAAACGCGGTCCCACAGGCCAGGACACAGCAGCCCTACTGAGGACCCAGTGGAGTTATAAAGGAAGATTTATATTAAAATGAGGGCTTATTCTAGGGCCCGGCGAATAAGTGGATGGCCAGAGTCCATAAACCCACTGTTCCTAACGAGTGCTACTCGCTACTGGTAGATTCTGGAACCTTTATTTACACCTCATGGTGGTTTTTAATTCAGCAGTTATGCGGAGTGCTATCACTAATAAATATTTTAACTATATTCTTCCATGTATCATTTTAAGGTCCGTAGTGGTTTGTCAAAGAATGAAGGAGATAGCAGAAGTGGGAAGGTGACCTGGTGCTGTGCGTAATGAAGCTAAAATGTTGGGGTACAGCTGTGCTTCCTACCTAACACAGCTGCAGACTCCAGCCTGCTGCCCTTCTTGGCATTTCTTTAGCATCTGTGCTGACTTGGTAGGTGATGAGCCGTGAGGGGTGCAGTGCCTCTTACACGGATGCAGTGTCCGCAATATCGTGGTACATTTGGGCCACATTTTACGTGACGTTCGTGATGGAGTTAGAAACATCTATACATGACAGGGAACTTGGGTAACCGTGAACGGTGTGCAGCCAGTCCAGGCAGATGGACTTGGGGAGCAATTCAAGGCACTTTTCTAAGGAGGTCTTTTAAATATATCTTTTAAAGTTCAGAAAGCGAAGGGTTATTATTTCTTTGTTTTGTTTTGTTTCTCCTGCCCTCTCCCCCATCACCTCCCTCGCCCCAGACCCCTCACCCCCTGTTCTTTTTAATGAAACATGAACAGATGAAATTTAGGTAGAAGGTATATGGCTAAGAAAGAGCTTCAGAAAAATGTTTTTTCTCCGCATGACTGTCCACCATGACAGTTTATGACGGTGAAGAACTCACTTAACGGCCAAGTCCTAGAGAGAAATGCAAACAAGGGGGCGGCCTGGGGCCGGCTGCTGGGTGTTTTTCTATTTGCTTCCATCTCCTCTTTGTTTCTTATTTGGGCTTCCCCATTGGTAGGACTTTCCTAGCTGCAAAATGAACCGCAGGACCTACCTCTTTGGAGCTACCCTCCATCTTCTTAGATCCGGAAATGCTTTATGTTGTACACAACCTTTCCCTTCTGCACCTTTTCTCCTCTCCCTGCCTCTAGGTCTTTGAGGATTATGTGTGTAGCTCTCTGTTATTCAGCTACTTAACTCTTTCCTTTCCAGGTTCTTCTGGTTCTTTTAACCTCCCAAATTCTGGGGACATGTTCATGAACATGCAGAGTCTGAATGGGGATTCTTACCAAGGGTCCCAAGTCGGAGCCAATGTGCAATCACAGGTAGGAGAAATGCCCCAACTGGGGCCTTTCTGGCAGGGTAGGGTTTGGGCTCAAAACTCCATACTCTTCCCCCCGTGGAAGTGGTCTGCACATCCATGCAGAACCTGTGCTGGGTGCTTCCAAATGGGACCCATCTTCCCCACCATTTAATTTAACGAGAAGTCAGGTGAACAGTGACTTTTGATGATTCAAACCTGATAAACTTTGTGAATGCATTCGGCTCTGGCTTGAGCTCATGGAGAGGGTTGGGTGCATCTTACTTTTGTAACAACAGCAACAACAAATTGTGTGTGCCAGCGTATGTGTGGTTTAAAAATATATCACTCTTTAATTTCTGAAATTTTTAAAGTCAGAATTTAAAAAGCCCCTGAGTTCTTAAAGTATATTTTCTCATTCTCTTAATCGAGAGCAACTACTTGTGTGTGTGTGCTTGGGTGTGCAGCCCGTGCGTGCGTGTGTGCGCATGCGTGTGTGTGTGTGAGAGAGAGAGAGATCCAGTATACATATTTATAAGTAGTTTGCACCCATAGCCACGCACATTTCGTTGAAGATATAGACGGGAAGTTTGCATTTTCCATGTAGATGGAAAGTTTGCATTGCCACGAAGGTGTTATTGTTGGGCTGCCATGAAAAACAAAGATGTGTAAGTTTAAATATGCAAAGAATTGCTGAAATTCTGCCAGTCACATTTGATTGATAAATTTGTCTTTCATTGAAGATGCTAAACCCTCATGGCACACATAATTCAAATTGTTTCCTTTTGTAAATGATGATGTTTTAATAGATTTGGGATGATGAATTTTGTTTCGTCTCACTTCTAGGTGGATACCCTCCGTCATGTTATCAATCAGACGGGAGGCTACAGTGATGGTCTTGGAGGAAATTCACTGTACAGTCCACATAATTTAAATGTGAGTACCCTGGGGAACCAGATTCAAAGAGCTGTAGGAACAGCGTCAGGTAAACAGTGACTAATAAATAAATGAATGGCCATTTGACTTGGCTTCTCATCTTGTTCGCAGGTCGGGAAGGCAGCATTTTTGCTGCACTTTCATTTTATGAACACAAACACTTAATGTTACCCAGATGCCCTTAGAAGTCCTCACAAATGCCCCAAGTGGCGGCCGGCATTCTGTCACCAATAGGGAACTCAAATGTCGGCCCGTTAAGATGCCAGCTCCTACTGGCTGTGCTGTGTTCCAAGGAGATGGTGGAAAGCAGGTCATTTATCTTCAAATCAAGCAGCAGGAAACATTCCCACACAAAGCCCACATGAAGGGGCAGACTTGGAGGGCCCCAGACCAAACTAAACAAAAAATTCTGTTCTTAAGAACAAGCTGGCTGCATTGTCGATGTGGGATAGAAAACTTGTTCGACACTCTTAGTGGCACTTTTAGTGGCCTCTTTTTTTTTTTTTTCATTATGGAGGAAATCATTTTAGCTTGTGTAACCAATTCACCAAAATTTTACTTTTACCCTATACCGACATGGATGGAAAATGGCAGAACGCGCAGGTCTGGAAAGGGTGCCAGGGTAGGGAGCTGGTCCTTGGGCATCAGGCTGGAGCTGGGGCGGGCAGGAGCGGACAGAACCTGGGATTCCAGACTTCAGGAGGAAACGAACTGCGCAAAGCATGGTGGTAGAGTCAGGAGGAAAGTGGACAAAATTCTCCCTTTTTAGGGCCTTCGCTTGCTGTGAGAGTAAATATTAATGATTGAAAAAGTGATTGAGGATGTTCAATTGTAAAGGGAAGAAAGGACCATTAAATACTCAAATCTTTTACATTTGAAATGTCAAATCTTTCTTTTTGGGTTTATAAATAACTCATAATAACCCACAACAAACCATATAAAAAGCCTTTTAGTTGCATTTCTCCTTTTTCATTTAAGTGTTTTGAAATGCTTCAGAGAATGTGCGATATCCTTATCAACATGATAAAATATGAAACTGTGATTGCCTGCAGCATTTTAGAGACATGAATTCCATCTTCACTGATGAGGCTTGATAAGGCGCTGTTGTATAATACACTGCATAATCTCAAACCACCAGAGGAAGGATTAATTTATTTTGAAAAAAAGAATGCTTGCTGACAACCTCTCCTCCAGCTGCCACGCTGGGTAAAAATATTGTACATTTGTTGTTTATAAATTTGGATAAAAGAGGAATGATGTTTACTTCAGATGGAATATCTTCAGACTTGTATCTGTGTAAGAGTTTTTCTTTTTCTAAGTAGATTTTCATACCTGAGGGGCAAAAACGGCTTACCGTTTAGATAGAGAAGAGGATGGCTTAGAGTCCCACCAACACACGTGCGCGTGTCACCGTCCAGCCGGCACAACCGAGGCTTCAGAAACGCGTCGCCTTGGAGTTACCTTTTTCCTGGCTGGAATCTGAGAGGCCTCCAGCCCGGCAAATCCTTTTCCCTTTGGCTCTGCTCCTTTCTGCCTCCTGTTTGCGCCTCCCCTCCCTTTCTCTTGCGCCTGGAGGCAGGAAAGGTGCCTTCCGTGCAGCAGGGTGCGATCAGAAGACAGGCCGCTCTCCAAGAACACTGACCCTGGGAGAAAGGCGCGGGACCACTGAGCACAGGGCTCACCCAGAAGCCGGCCGCAGGCTGGGCGGGGACCCCGGGGGGGAGTTCTCTCCGGGCCCAGTGGCACAGGCCTCAAAGAAGCCTTTTTAGGCGGACTCAAGGAAGAAGGCGCGGACGGAGGCGAAAGAAGCAGGGGGGCCTCGTGACCCGCCCAGCACTGGCGCGGGAGGGGAGGTCCGGGTCTGGGGACAGCACCGCGGGAGGCGGGTCTGAGCCGCAGGCACTGGGTGGCAGCCCGCTCCCCCTGGCCGCCTTCTCTCCGAAAGGCCCGCCCCGTCACTTCCACTCAGTGTTCCCCAACTCACGAGCCCAGCACCTCCCTCTTCTTGACTGACATAAAAATATGTAGCGACAAGCTGTCTGCCACAGCAGAAATCTGATCAGACATTGATTTCAGCAATTGCCTCTATGGGCCGAGACAGAAGGCGAATTTGTTTCTGAGCACTGTTACGGCGACGCAGGTCCGAGGCAGGAAGGGCCAGCGGCACGTGAGCAGCCGTAGCAACCTCCCGGAGAGGCGCTCCAGTTAGAGATAATTGGAATACAGATTTGAATAGTGGGCCCCTCCGCAGTTCATGCATTTTCATTCCGGAAGATGCTATTTGGAGGGAAATTCTGGCCTTCATTTTCCAAGGGTTACAGTAGCTGGCTGTCAGGCGTGCGTGGCAAGGGGAGGGGGCAACTTCTCTATGGAAACGAGGATTAAGCCGGGCTGAAGTTTATACTTCGTGGAGCCCAAGGTCTGGTGGAGGCACCGCTTCGAGCTTCTCCACTGCTCTCTTGCGAAAAGATGTCTCTCCGAGTCACTTTATTTTTTACAGCCAATCAGAGGCCAAGCCGCACGCCCGCTTGAGGCTCGCCGAGGCCCTCCTTCAGCGAGCTGATTTATTGCCAAGACTTTACTTGGTGGGATGGATTTGTTTTACATGCATTTAATCCCACTTTAACACATGCTTCAAACTCCTGCCAAAGTGGGTTTAGAAAATACATTTTGCTAATGTAGCTTTGCTCTCACGTTGTCATCTGGGTATTTGAAATTGGGGAGGAGAATTAATCTGGAGACGTGCACCCGTTGAACTGTGTTTCTCCTTTCAGGCTAATGGAGGCTGGCAGGACGCAACAACTCCATCTTCTGTGACTTCCCCTACAGAAGGCCCAGGAAGCGTGCACTCGGATACCTCTAACTAATTTCCGGCAACACTTTTCCCTGAGCTGACATGCCTCGATAAGTGCATTCAGAGCAATAGGAGGAAAAGGAAAGCGTTTTTGTAGCCCACCGTCTACAGCTTTACTGTAAAACCTTGTCTTATTAGAGAACTTGGTAAATCAGTTTTTTAAGGAATCATAATCATTTGTATTTATACTTAAAAACACACAATGTTAAAAAAGCACTTTATCCAATTAGGCCAAGATTTAACATTGTTGACAGTCCTGTAGCTATTTTATCATAATTTATTATCGATATTTTACATTAATGGTCTCACAGTTGCCAATTACTTGGCCTTAAGGGTAAAAAGTACAATATATGCTAAACCTCAATCGTTAAAGCAGATGCAAAGATTCACCTCACCTAAATTGACTTTCTCACATATTTCCATCGCAGACTTTGATTGTCTTTCTTTCATATCGCTAATGGGGTTGGAATAAAGGAGCTGTTTGGCTATCTCTGTTAACGATGGTTTGTTTAAGAATCTTCCTGGTCACGTTTGTGTTTCGATCTCTTATGTTATAATTAGATCAGAGACTGGTAGCATCTTTTCTCTCTCTGGAAGCACCAGTGCCCAGAGTCTGCTCGGTAATTAAATTATGGATCCAGATTGTTCTGGGGGATGAAGATGCTTGCTGCTGATAGAGGTGAACACGAGATCTGTCTGGGGTTGTACGGTGTGCGCTGGGTGCTGCACGGGCTTGTCAAGGTTTGCTCCGTCCTCTGGGCATCGGCAAGGGCCCTGCTCTCTGGAGTGTTGTATATAGTGTAGCAAAAGAGTATTTATACATCTCACCAATCAAAACACAGCTTGATTACCTCATGCGAACTCATACAAACCAATAGAATTTCAACATGTTCTGTAGCTTAGAGTGCTCACTTACTACCTCTGAACAATACTCACGCTGTAGTTCGTCTCTTTCTTACCTTTTTGCATCTTGTAATTAACTCTTTGTTTCCCTTCATAAAATGTAATTGTACATTGTAATCTTTTAAAAGAAAAAAAAAAAACAGGGTTGCATTTGCAACCTTTAAAAAACCGAGAGTGGAAACATTGGGTCTTCAATGAACACGGGATCAGTAGAACTGTTGTAAATACTGAGAAAGCATTTTGAATGTCCTTCATCTTGTTACTAATCCATGCAAAAAAGAAAAAAAGAAAAAAAAAGCGGCGCCGATCGTGATGCATTCGGAGTCCAGTATTCGGTACCGTACACTTGACCCTGCGCGCTGGGGCCCCTCTCCTTCCTCTCTTTTTGTATTGTATGCGATTCTGAAACTGATTGAGTCATGAAAATAATTTGTGGCGGTGATTCTAATGTATTAAAAATGTTTCGTGTTTCTTTCTAACTGGATTACACCCTGGATTGAAAAAGTCTTCCTCGTGGTAGCTCTATGTAGTTTCAAACATGAATAAACTTTTTGCTTTCATGATTAAATGTTGCAATGTCTTAACTCCACCGCCATGGGAGCGGGCCAGGGCGTGTCAAGCTGCCCCGGTCACCGAGGGACTTGGAAATGACGGGGAAACAGGGACTGGAGGACGAGCCCTTGCCGACTGACGGCTCTCTCTGGCTCTCCTGACCGGCTCCTGGACCGCTGTGACATGTCCTCCCCTGATCCCTGCGTTTTAAGAATGCCCCAAGGAAGCTCTTGGTCCCACTGACAGAGATTAGGAAAGTAAAGCTCATTAAAGTCACGCGAATGCCGCAAAGTCACAGAGTTGGGACAACAAGGGGCCACGCTTTGAACCCAGGAGCTCACATTCTCCTGACCTGACGATGCCCTGGCACTTGTTTGATGGAAAGACCTTTTCTGTCACTTATTAAAAGAATAACCAGTCTCGTCACCTTCACTTCATTTCAGGGCTTCCGTGAGATACCAGTTAAGAACAAGTAAGAGTTCCTCCGATACGAGAGAGCCTCAGATAGCTACTGAAAAAAGACCCCAAAGCTTCACACCCTCTCTAAGTATACCCTTTAAAATTCTAGACTGATGAAATGTTAGACCAACAAGAAAGACTTTACTTAGATTAAGCATTGTTTTTGTTTTACTAAAATAGCCAGGAGTCCCATATATTTACATACACCTCTGTCACGAATATCTAAATATTTACCATAAAAGAAGTGGAGAGCAGGTAATTGGCCTGTTTACTATATCTCAAGGAAATTGACTCACAGGAAATCAGATTAATGTTAATCAGCTGCAGCAAATTGTCTATGATAAATACAACTTTTACTATTTCAGTTGGTAGAGCCAAGCAAAACAAGGTCTAGGGCCACCGTTCCCATTAATCTTGAGGCAGTTATACCGCGAGACTAAACTTTACAAAATACCTCGCCCTCCAAAGCTGTCCTTCACGTGGGCTCTCAGCCTGCCTGTAGGAATCTCTCCTGTGGCTAAGTAGTTATTTGCATGATTCAATTAGCTTATGGGTCAGGCTTTCTTATCTTTGTACATAAAACAATCTCCAGGCTATGTGGTTTTGCAAAAATATCCTGTGGAAATCTGACACTTGTGCACGCAAATACGTCTTCTTTAATATCCAGAAACACACATTTCCTAAGAAGTGTATCTCAGCTTTCATGTCAGGCCAGCCGGTTGAGAGAGGCACGTATCAGCGCTTGTCGGAGGTTCTCGAGCAGACGAATGGCCCTTGAAGGAAGATCGGTGAGCCTGAGGCTTTATTCTGGGGAGGCCTGGATTAAGATCCCAGTCTCTTTCCCACGTCCTGGGTAGGGAACCCTCACGTTTCCTCTCTGCTCTTCTCTAGGGGGACAGAAGCATCCTCACTTCATAGGGAAGGAAACTGGGGCATGGCGTGGGCCCCAAGCTGCTTATGTTTCACTCCAGATTGGGTGAAATATATTCATCTCATGGATTTTCATCAGATCACCTTTTCTTGGTCAAGCAATGGGTTAAGGGTTGGACCCAGAGATGAATGAAATCAGGCCCCAGCCCTTGAGAAGCCAAGACCCTGGGCCTGGGCCTGGTTCAGATAGCAAACACTCATGCAGGTATTGGAAAGGTTGGTGGATTTCTGAACCCCAAGAGTCAAGAAATGAGGATCCCACAACCCATTCACAAGATCAAAGGAAATAAGAGCCATCAGTCACAGAAACTCACACCCCATGAGAGGCTAAGGGGCCTGTCCATTCAAATAATACAGTCAGATGCACACGGGCACAGGTGGGCTCAGGGGCGCCTACATGTATGTTCGAGAGTTTCTGGAACCTAAATGAGCAGCTAATGTGGCACAAGGATCAGCCCCGTGCACAGCTGCGCATGAGCAGTGTGGCCGTGCAGACTAGGTTAGAACTACCCTATAACCCCGCACTGGGCAGCAGCCTGTGCCGTTCCCTAGCCAGAAGCGGAGGCAGGAGAGGCAGTGTTACAGAGCAACGCCCTTCTGGTGTGGACGAGTCTCCCACGCGCAGTGGTGTTTTACGTGTGAAATGTGCGTTGGTGCCAGGAGCAAGGTGCCTTCTTGGGGCTGACAGCTGCGATTTCTTGAGCACCTCCTGCGGACCAGCCCTGGGCCAGGTGCTTTCTGTATAGCATCTTATTTAATGCCCACAGAGCCCCACGTGCTCGGACTCTGAGACTCCAAGAGGTAACACCACCTGTCCATGATCTCCCACAGAGCTGGAGGGGGCCCCTCCCAGCAGCCACTTGCTGGACTGAAGAGGGGCTCCTGTGCACCTGGGCCACCAACCTGGGCCACCGTTCCCTTCTGGGGGACAAGGAGAGTCATCCCCCGTCACCCATCAGAGCTTGCAAGTGTCCCACCCATGCCTCTATTGCCCAGGCCACCTGAGTATGTGTGTCCTGCAGTGCATACAAGATGTGTGTCTCAGGCTCCGTGTGGTCCTGTCCATGTCTACGGGTCACAGGGTTGGGCACAAGGGACAGGAAGAGCCACGTATTGGGGCTTGGCCGGGCCTGGCACCGTAACTAAAGGAGGCAAGTGGACTTGGGAGGGCAGCTGTCATGATGAATGAGAAGAGCTGAGCACAGAGCCTGGGGCACGTGTCCTGCATGTACTTTGTTACGGGCAGAGTCCGACCTGGGCCCCGTGGGTGAGTGCAGGTCCCAGGCGCTGTGCCCTTAGCTCCAGCCCCTGGCCACTGTGCCCACTGCCCACCAGCCATTCAGTGTGAGCAGATCTCCAAGCCCACCCTGGCTCTGCCTCCTGACTCCTGGCTCTGCCTCCCGCCATCTGTGTGACCTTGGACATGGGATGTCACCTCTTGAGCCTGAGTTTCCTTGTTCTCTCTTCTTGGGACGTTGTTCCCCTACTGTGTCCCTGATGAATGCCCGTCCTTTAAGGCTGAACCCAGACCTCTGCGCCCTCTGACAGAGCCAGGCTCTGCAGCCCCTTCTAGACGTCCAGGTAGGGACCTCAGGAAGAGAGGATTAGGACAAGCATGGGGGTTAGAGGGGAAGCTTCAGGGAAGGGCAGACCAGGCCAGGGACAAGTCTGTGCAGAGAGCAGGGGGCACAGTGAGCAGAACTGTCAGAGAAGCCACAAGGATGCTTGCTCGCTGCCTCCCCAGGCTCACTCTCCAAACCCTCACAGCAGCCTCGTGAACACGACCTGTTATCACCTCCGCTTTATAGACACGGAAACTGAAGCCACTTGGCCAAAGACACACAGAGCCGGAACATGAGCCTGCGTGAGTCTGAAGCCAAAACTCCCATTTTTAATGTTTTGTGCCTGACTGGCTTATCAAAGTGTCTCTTTCTAACACAAAGGACAGTCACTGTTGGTGAGCCTGACTTGGGACCTGAGTAGAGACTTCCTCAGGCGTACCACCACCCCCATCAGAGCCATGGGCTCCTGTCCCCAGCAACTTGGGATCCCAGGGACACCTTCAGGAAGACTACTGAGTTCACAAGCCCCTCAGGACAACAAATGGCCAGCACTTCCTCCCCGCTGGACCTGGGGACCCAACCACCTCTCAGCTCCGAGACCTCCACTGTCACAGACTCAGCCGATATGCACGGAGCCTGCTTCCAGCTGCGTCCCGCCAGGTGCACTGCCAGGAGCTACACCTCACAGCCCAGTGGCTCCTGGCCCCGTCACAGGGACAGAAATGGGTGCCGGGGGGTTCAATGTGGCCCCATGGCTAGGAAAGCCCCTAGGGCTGAGCATCCATGAACATGGGCTCCGAGTGAAAACTGCCTGTCATTGAGTCCGGCTCTGCCTCATACCGGCTGCGTGTCCTTGAGCAAGTTGTGCAACCTCCCTGTGCCTCAGTTTCCTTAGCTGTCAAGCACCTGCCTCCCAGCATTGACGGGAAGATGGAGCTGGCTGGTGCAGCAAAGGGCCCTGCGGGGACCAGAGGCCGTGGCCAGCTGTCCTTCTTTCCTATCCGGTCCTGTGACTTGTACTCACATTCCAGCCACTGTCCCACTTGACTCACTGTGGATAAAACCGAGGTCTTCTGAGACCCAAGATCATGCATGTCCTTCAAGGCAGCGTGTTGTTGTATGAAGAGCTGGGGCCCCGGGGTCAGCCTAAATTCTGCCACTTACCCGCTGTGTGTGACCATGGGCACAGCACCTCCTCACTCTACTGCGTGGCCTCGATTTCCTCACCTGTAAAATGGGGAGATGTTGTTCCTCCCTTCCTCCTAGGGCTGGCATAAAGATTAATGAGCTGATGCACGCGTGGCAATTGGGATAGAGTGGCTTCTCTTCTTTCTGTTGTTATTATGACAGTGCCCCCGATCAGAAGGGGACACCAGTCTCTGGCCCTTCTGGTTGGAATGACTACTTCCGGTCAGCAGAAGGGTCGTCAGGGGATGTCAGCTGCCACGTGGGGTCCCTAGGAGAGGCCCAGCCTCTTCAACCCACCCCCTCTGCTCCGCCCACCCCCCTCTTCTCAAGCCTGGACAGAGGCCTTGGCCTCACCTCTCACCGCCATCTCAGGAGATAATAAAAGGCTGATTCCTTTTTCCTGGTAAAATTTCAGCAGAAAGTGTACGCATCATTAAATATGGAAATCCAGAATTTTATTAGCAATCTGCTAGATCTGAACTGACGCCAATTAAACAAAAAAGATATCATTTATAAAAAGGCAGAGTTCAACTTGTATTAAATATGAAATGCAATTTTCTCCTGGTTTTGATTTATTACTGGTGGTCCATTGTTCAAAGAAGCATGTTATATTTCAATAGAGAAATATTGTTTATTCATTAATATTTTAAAACGGGCTTATTGCTGTGCATGGCTCTCACCGAATGAAACTTATGATTTAAAACATGAATTAATAAACACATTTGAAAGTGTTAGACGAGATCACAACCTCTCATTTTTCATTTTCCTGGGAGCATATTAAATTTTTATAATTCTGCATCTACAGTTTTTTCTTTTAAATAAAGATGCAGATTTCGAATTACTCTGCTAATTTCAGGTAACCAAGAGCAGAAAAGCAATATCGTGGGGACCTATGTTAGGATCAGAGAATCCCAAGAAGACGCTCAGGTTTATTTTTGTAATATTCATAAATCAAAATAAATGAGCTTTGTGTGAGAGGCAGCATTTATGTGCGTTAGGATGCTGGCTGGAGCGGGCCTCGGCATTGGGACAATGTGTGTGTGTGTGTGTGTGTGTGTGTGAGAGAGAGAGAGAGAGAGAGAGTGTGTGTGCAGGTAGATATTTAGCATGTCAATGTTCATGGTCACACGTAGGTATGATTGCGTGTGTCCATCAAAAACCATGTGTATCAGCCTAGATGCTTGGGTTCATGAAGTCTGACTATAACCCAGTTGTTGGGTTTGATGGTCAACCATGATGTACTGAGCACCTACTATGTGCAAGAAGCTGTGCTGGTGACGGGGGCTGAGCTGGTTACACGGTGGTTTCCCCGCCCTTCTCCCTTCACACCACTGCCTGAGCAACCTCCCCATCAGGACCTGAGGCTGTTGAATTCTCCCAGTTTCTCCTACAGCAGAAATGTGTCCTTCTATGTGATGATCTTCTGGGACATCTCTGTTGACTTGCTGATAGACGGGAAGCTTTGGGAAGGGAGAGAGCTTCACGGGCTGGAGGTAGAGGAAGGTTTCTGCAAAGAAGAGGCTCAGAGAAAGGCACAGTCTGGATGGAGGTAATGGAGGTCCAGGTAAGACTGAAGGGAGCGGTGCATCCTAAGGACGGAGAGTGACTTCCTCCCACAGAGCTCCCAGCGCCCCCCTCCCCACAACAGCTGACTCCCTGCTCAGCCCCTGTAATAGAGGAGGAAGCAGAGGGCTAAGCAGGAAAGGATTTGCCTTGGGGTCTAGGTCTGAGTGCCACACCTTCCCTAAAGAGGTTTGGAAGAAGAAGTCAAGTTTGCAAAATTGACCAGTGGGTTGTGTTGCCCCAAGGTATATGGGGAGGCAAGGATTTGGGGAAGCCCTGGGGAAGCCCTCTTACAGAAGGGAGAGCCCTCAGTGGTGGAGAATCAGCTCTTCCCCAGAGTGCTGGCTCAGGAGGGACCCGGAGAGGAACTCCCCTAGCCTGGTCTGGGGGAAGGAGAGGCACAGGAATGGGAGTAGTGCTGTTCAGCTCACTTTGGTGCCCTGGTGCAAGAGTTTCTCCAGCGTGAATCTGGCATTACACAGATGCCGCTCTTGAACTTTACTAGGAAGGCCAAATCATTCTCCAAAGCGGTGGTACTGATCCCACGTACTTGTTAGCATTTAGTATTTACATCTTCTCTTCCAACCTGGTGGCTAGATGATGATATAACAAAGTGATTTTAATTCAAATTTCCATTCAAATGATTACTAATGAGATTGAGCATCTTTTCATGTGTTTATTGTTCGAGCCTTCTCTTCTATGAAGCACCTGTTGAAGCCTTTCACCCATTTCTATGTTTGTCTTTTTCTTATTGATTTGCAGAGTGTTTTAATGAACGGAAGTACAATACTTAATTAGTAATTAAGCAAAGTGTTTTCCTCTTTGGTCACTGCTTTTTGTGTATGGTGTGAGGTAGGGGTCTAATTGTCCCAATACCATTTATTGGAAAGTTCATCTTTTTGCCAGTTCATCTTTTTGCCAGTGATCTGCCAGTTCATCTTTTTGCCATCTCCCTCGTGAATCAACTGTCCACTGTGTGTAGTTCTATTTCTGGGCTCACGCAGCTGCTGGACTCTATGTGTGTCTCTGTGGCCATACCACCAAGGCTTGCTGTCTGATAGAGCAAGTTCTCTCACCTTGTTCTGTGGGAATCTTCTGGAAATTCATGGTCCTTTATATTTCTGCATAAATTTTAGAATCAGCTTGTCAAGTGCCATTAAAAAAATTCGTTGAGATTTTGATTTGGATCACATTAGGAGAACTGATATATTTCAAATATTGAGGCTTAATCTGTGAATGAGATGTCTATCTTCATTTATTTAGATTTTCTTTAATGCCTTCCATTAAAGTTTTTTTTAATTAAAAAAAATTGAAGTATAGTTGACCTACAATACTGTATTAGTTTCAGGTGTACAACATCGCGATTCAACACTTACATACATTCCAAAATCCTCACTACAGTAAGTGTAGCTACCATCTGTCACCGTGCAAAGTTATTATGCTATTATTGACTATATTCCTTATGTTTTACTTTTCATCCTCATGACTTATTTATTTTATAACTGGAAGTTTGTAGCTCTTAATCCCCTTCACTACTTTTGTCAACCCCCCCACCCCCCACAACCACCAGTTTTTTTCTCTGTATTTATGAGTTTGCTTCTGTTTATTCATTTATTTTGTTTTTGAGAGTTTAGATATAAGGGAAATCATATAGTCTCTTTCAGTAATCTTTATCATTTTCTCCATCATGATGCTCAGGCTCCCACCAACAGAGTCCCATCCAGGTGGGGTGTCCGAATGGGAGAAACTTGACCTTTGGGGACCAGCCCTATGGGCCCACATGGGAATCTGGGCATGGGTACACTGGAAGTGGTCCCTCCCAGGACCGGGCAAGGATGCGATGAGGTCTTCCTTGCACATCGCTGAGCCAAGGGTGTTGCGAACTGTACCTGTTCATTCATCAGCACTCCGGATGCGGGAACACCCAATCCAGACAAGTCCTTCGGGGAGACATTTGCAACCACAGGAGCAGGTTTGCTCCTGTGTCTTATCCAAATGAGCTGCTGTTCAGCCTTTGGGCTGTCCCCTCCTCGCCTCCGCTGAGTGCCCGGGGTGCTCGCTGGCTTTTCCTCGTCCCAGCTCGGCCCCCCTGACCCACTGGCACCTGCTCCGCTGGAAACAGTTGCTTAATTTGCACATTATAACAAAATTAGTTTCCAAGCCTTCAGCGATGAATACAGGATAAAATAAGGCCTCCGGGAATAGCATTCCCCCTGCCCCTGGTGGGTCACAACAGCGGAATAGATGTCTGAGGCTTTAACAATCTGTGGCATCTGGCCGTTGTAAGGAGAGGGTCTCTAGAGCCGCACGGTGGCTGGCGCCTGGCTCTGGGTGGGCGTCCCTTGGGCACCGTGCGGTGCTGGTGTGAGCGCGAGGGGGTGGCCCATGTTTGACGGCATGTGTCTCTGGATGTGTCTCTGTGCTGTACGACCCACACGTCTAGGATAGGGCATGTATTAGGGCGGTCGTGTGTATGTTCCTATCTTAGGGGCAGGAAGGATTTTTGAGATTTATTTTCTGCCTCGATGACATTTGTGGAGGACCTACTGTGTGCGGGCGGGGCGTCTGGGCCCCGCAGAAGCAGCAGACATCAAGATAAACTGCAAACCCCGCATCCCGGGGGGGTGGCTAACACTCTAGCGGAGTGGATGGAAACCCTGAGGCTTGTGTCATGGGTTGAATTATCCGAATATCCCAAGATAGGGTAGAGTCCTAATCCCCAGGAAATGGCAATGCGACCTTTTTAGGAAAGAATCTTTGCAAGTAAAATTAAGGTAACTGGTGATACTGGATTAAAGGACGCCCTTTATCCAATGTGACTTGTGTCCTTACCTTACAAGAAGAGAGCAGACACACATGTGCGCGCACACGCACACACACACACACATACACATAGGGAGAAGGCCACTTGAAGACCCAGGCAGAGACTGGAGTGATGTTTCTACAAAGCAAGGGACATCAAAGGTTTTCTTGCAACCAACAGAAGCTGGAAAAAGATATGGAACAGATTCTCCCTCCCAGCCTCCAGGAATAACCAATGCACCAACACCCTGATTTTTAGATTGGTGGTCTCCCGAGCTGTGTGAGAACCCATTTCTGTTGTTTTAAATCCACAAGATGGCTGTGTTTCCTAGCAGCTCTAGGGAAGGATATGGCCTAAGGCCCCCTGCGAGGAAGGGTCATGGCCACAGCTGACCCTCAGCAGTTCTAGGGACCCCAGCATGATGAAGCCAGGGTACTCAGAGTCCTCAGGCAAAATGGACAGGGTGTGAGTATAGGTTGAGCGTAGGTGAAATCCCAGTGAGGCCCTGGCCTCGGCTTCCTCGTCTGTGAAATGGGCTAATCATTGCACCTTCCTCCATGGGACGCCATGGGTCTCCAGGGAGACGGTGCAAGGCTGACGCTCAGCGTGTGCTTCGGAAATGCAGGTGATTTCTGATGTCCCTCTGTTCATCCCTTCCCTTGACTTTTCTGAATTAAATGGCGTCTGGACCTGGTGCCCAGACATTGACCCATCACTCAGGGGCTCCCTCCTGCCTCCCCAGGTGAGGGTGATCTCGTGGGCATAGGACATCCTGGTTTTCTGGCCAGGGGCTGCCCCAACTGCTGTTGTGCGAGATCCTGGCACCCGCTGCGGGGGGCCCTCTCTACTGCTCAGACGGCTTAGACTCAGGGCCCTTCATCCTGGCGACCCTCGGGGCAGCCCAGGGACATCTCCAGCCCCACAGACCCCTCCCTCCAACTCCACTCGGGGTTAAGCTGAGCCCCAAACTCTTCCCCTCCCCTTGGAGAAGGCCCTGGCTTCATTCCTTGTTTGGTTTCATGTCCCAGCACAGGTGTTCAGGTAGTTCCAGAAATGCCAAGAATGGGTTCACTTCCTCAGGAGGTGGGTCCTGGCCCCTATGCTGGGAGCCTAAACTCCCAACTCAGCCATAAAGAAGGAACGGTTTGCTCTGTGGGTCCCTGACTTGGGCAAATTCTCAAGCAGGTGCCTGGAGCACCATCAGAGTCACCACTGTCGCCACAACATTAAATAGCACCACTGTCACTTCCAGCACCTCCCCCTCCCCCATCAACACCACGGTCACCGCCATTATCATCAGTGCTTCTTTTCAGGCCCTTGTTCAGGACCCATCTCTCCCTCTGGCTTCCCCACCGCAGTGTGATGCCCCAGTGCCCCCGAGAACCTGGGTTCGATCCACGTTCTCCTCATCTCCCAGGAGACGCGTACTCAGCCTCCATATTTCTACTCAGCGTCCGCTCAAAGCCATCTAGGCTCTTTCTATCATGCGTCTCAGAAAGTTTCCAGCTCTGTCCACCGTTTATTTCCAAAGGCATTTCCCCCATTTTCTACGTACTTGTTACAGCAGCACCCCACTTCTGGGTCCCAGAATCGAGACTAGTTTTCCATCACTGCTGTAACAAATCCTGGCTTGCCCCAATCCCCTCTCCAACTCCCGCCCACCTGGCCGAGCCCTGAGCTTGGATGCATCTGGCTGTGGGTCTTTGCTGCCCCTGCTACCACATGCCGTTGGAGAGAGCCCCTCAGCTGCGCGGTCTGGAGCAGCTCTGCCCTCCCAACCCTCAGCCTCATCTAGCTGGGCTGACCCTGTGGTCCTTCCAGCCAACCTGCTCCAAAGAGGAGTGACCTGAGGTCCCCGGGGGAAACTGAGGCCAGGTGACCACGACCAGAGACTTCTTGCCAGGGTAGGTTATGACCAGGCAGGGAGGGACAAGACCTGAGCCCTTTGCAGGTGACAGCGGCTGCCGGGCATAGAGTGGGGGGAGTCTAAGATGCAGGACCCCCTGCCCCCCAGGACACCAGAGAGAACAGGTCAGGGGATCCTGAAGAATGGACAGGGGGAGGGCTGAGGCTCTGAGGGCCCCTGAACTCCGGCACAGGGAAGCAGACTGTGCCAGTGAAGTTGCAGGATGGGTCCCAGGCCTCAGGCTGTGACGGGATGTGGGGAGGCTTGTGGAGCTGGAGGACGGGGCCGGCAGGATCCTTGTGCAGGAGGGACACGTGTGTGCCAGTGTCCATGTCTGCAAATGCGGGAGGGTGTGGGCGGAGTATGTGTGTGCCATGAGCTTTGTGAGCGAGCTTTGTGAGCTTTGTGACTGTGGTTAAACTAGGTACCCTGCCTGCCTCGCAGTGCTGGGGGGGTCCCTGGAAAACCTCAGCAAGATGCACTTGACCGGTGCGAGGCCAGAGGTCTGGACCTCAAGCACAACGGCCGCAGTCAGAGACCTCACCCTGTTTCTTTGCTTCTCTGCTGTGTGACCTCAGGCTGCTTGGGCCTCTGCACCTCACTTACCTCATCTGTGTAATGGGAGGAATGATGTCACCCTCACAGGTGTTTTGGGACGCTGACGTGAGACTACGAACGGAGAAAGCCTGACATTTAGCCTCCCTCTGTCTTTTCCCTTCTCTGCTTAGATTTCCTGCCTCATCGCTGCCCCTGGACCTGAACCCACCCCAGAGGGAAGAGCGGGGTGCTGCGTGACCTGTCTCCCTGCATTTATCAAAAATTCACCTTCCAGCTTCTGGAAACTTATAGAAATATGGTTCCAATTTTCCCTTTGAGTTCTGGATCAAGAAAAAAACCGGCATGTCTGATGCCTGTTCTTCTCTGGCACGGGGTGGGGGGGGGGTCCTTTGCTCTGGGGTCTGTGGCCCGGGTTGGTACGAGAAGGGGCGTTTGCCGCTGGGTCACTTCCAAATCCAGTGGCTCGGCCACTGCCTTGGGCAAGGAGGGGTTGGTCTGGGTTTCCCAGTGCTGTAAAGGGCCTACGGCTGAGTTGAAGCTTAAACCAGACCCAAGGGGTGGTCGGGGCTCTTGGCTGCCCCCACCCCCCACTATGTCCCTCCTGGCCAGGCCTGCCTGAATTTGCTGGAGCAGCTTTCCAGGCCTAGGTGTGAGGCTGGGGGAGGGAGGTGGGCCTCTGTCCTGTGAAGCGGGACCGATACTTCTGCCCAGAGCAGGTCCTGCCTCTGCTCTGCCCTCAGTCTCGCATGCTGCGGACGGACGGGCTTGGCTGGGACACGATGTCCAGGGGTCAGATTGTCGGCGAGAAAGACCATCGCCCCCTGGGCTGAACTCTGGCTGGAGGAGAGGCTGGGCCATGGTCGGCGGGAGTTTTCACCCAGAGCCCACAGACTTTCTCGACTTCAGATTTACAAATTGAAAATCATTAATAATTCTAACCAGGCGGTGATAAATCTGAGATCTCTCTCGATGAACCCAGACAGCATTTCATAAATCAAAAAGATTACTTAGGAATTTTTTAAAATCTGACGTCAAAATGTCATGGTTACTAATGGTTTCGGTAGATCTCATGTGGTGATAGATCATTTATCTACGCTACATCTCAGATGTGACACAGGGGGCAGAAATGGGATGTCTTTTAATATCGTGAATACATTTTGGCCCATAATAAAGGTATTAACAACTTCTCGGTGCGATTTCGTCTGGAGCGGGGGGTCTGATTTAATGCCATCGTGATTGTGGCCCCGCCCTCTCCCTCCCCAAACTTCCCAAGGCCCGGGGAGGCCCTGGAAAATTTTTGAGGGGCTGAGAGAGGGAGCAGCCCCCAGCCCATGGGGGGACAGTCTGGGTCCCTCAAATCTGGCTTCTGCCCACAGAGGGGGCGCCCTAAGGCACTCCCACCCCACTATAAAAGGGTTAGGAATCATCTAATTATAAGCAGCAATAATCATAACTCCTATTAATTGACCACTTACACACTGACTCACACTGAATGCCTGATGCACATTAATTCACAGATCCTTCTCTTTGTCCCAACGTTCCTCCCGATTCACACCTCTCTGTACAGGCCCGAAGTCTGTCCTGTTTCACTCCATCTACCCCCCTCTGTCTCAGGACTCCCCCCCGCCCCCCGCCACACCCAACAGCTAGCTCTTCTAGCCACACGGACCTTCCTTCTGCCCTTTGGATACCTGCTGGGCACACTCCTGCCTCAGGGCCTTTGCACGTGCCTTTCCCTATGTTTAAAACAGTCTTTCTCCGGTGTCTGCATGGCTTCCTCCTTCTCCTTCACATCTTTGCTGGACTCTGACCTCTTTGCTGAGGCCCAGCCCAATACCTTATTTAATCCTGTGACATTCCCCCTGCTTTCCTTTCCCTTTGGTTCCGTCAGTGCTATCTAACACTCTCTGAGGTTCACTCATCTCTCATGTTTGTTTATGTCCCATCTTCCGTGCTGGTATGTTGGCTCACAGCAGGCCGGAAAATTTGTTCTGTTAACTGATGTGTTGAAAGCCCCCAAACTGCCCTGTGGCAGGCACTTCGTAAATAAACGTCAAAGTCCTATATTGTAGAAAATCAAGGCTCAGAGAGGGACAGTCACCAGCCTGAGGCCAGCGACAAGTGGAGCAAGGTGCCCCTGGAGGTTCGTTTTCCTGAAAGGCAGCCCCCTGTGGTCACCACACCATGGGACATCCCAGCCTGCAGGACTCCTGCTGGAGACCGCTGGCGATGGAGGCTTGGGCTGGGCCGCTCTGTGCCGACCCTGCTCTGTCGGCCCTGGGGTCAGAGAGGTCACCTCCCCCACTGGGGCTGTGATTGCAAGACAGCTCTGCCCTGTGCCATGCCAGGTGCCAAGCCGTGCCCACCTACATGCTTGCCCCACCCCAGGGGGCTGCATGTGGGGTACGTGGTGGCCCCCTGAACCCTCAAACCCAGGGTTTCCCCAGGCCCTGCCGCCGTCTGGCTGTGGGACCTTGGGTGGGGATTCTACCTTCCCCTTTATTTCCTCACCTCACCTGAGGTTCCTCTCTGCCTCTCAGGATTGGGGGTTCAAGGCAACGAGATGATGCAGGGAGAGCACCCCAGGGGGAGTAAGCTGGGGCGTCTCGGAGGAAGTGACAGTGAGGTCCTGGCTTTGTCTGACCCCGGCCTGGTCCCTCGCCCACTCCCTCACCCAGGTGTGGGGCCTCCTCTGCGGGCTGTCCTGCTCCCAGAGCCGCAGCCATCCCCCTGTCCCGGTTCCTCCGTCTTGCTCCGCCTCCTCCCCTCACCTCTGCCTCCCACGAGGTGCCTGCAAAGCCTCTCCGTATTTCTGGATGCCTTTGGAGGTCCTGCCTGGGCTGAGGATTCCCGTGTCCCCACAGCTGTCCCAGCCTGAATCAGGCCCCGCCCCATCCCCCCGGAGACGCTGATGCACCTGCCTGTGTCGTGTTCCTCTGGCGCCTCGTGATGGTACCAGCCTGACTGCCACCTCTTCATGGGAGAGGCATCGCCTCACCTGCCCAACTTCTAGGGGAGGGGTGGGGAGGAAGATCCTTGGCCTTGAAACAAATCTGGGCTACCATGTACCTGTGGTGTGACCTTGGGCAGGCTACCTTGCCTCGGTCTCGTTCTCCCCTTCACGAAACGGGGCTGGGGGCCTCCTCGGCTCTCTCTCCAGCCCTCTTCCTTGAATGCGGGCTCCACACCTCCTTCTGCTGCGATGTCACCTCCTCAAGATGCCTTCCCTGCCTGCCGTACGGAGCCATCCTGACCCTCGGTCCCCCTTCTCGAGCTACTCAGTCCCCTTAGCTTTACTGATGTTTATTTGCTTCCAGTTTGGCCCCTGCTAGCTTGTCGGTGCCACGATGGCAGCAGCCCTGGGGGGTGTCACTGGGGTCTTCCCAGCGCCGCCCAGGGCTCGGCACGTAGCAGGTGCTCAGCCCATAGTCAGTCATGCTCGTTCCCAACTTTGCTTTCTCTCGCACCCCTCATCCGAGCCACCAGGAGATGGAAATATGTCACCATAAACCGCTTCCCATCATCCCTCCTCGTCTACCTGGACTGAACCACCTGGTCTCTCACCTGGATCATTGCCAAAGCCCCGGAAAAGCATCTCTCTGCGCCCCCTTCACTCTCTACTCGGCAGCCAGAGTTCCCTTTAAAACCTGAGCCAGCTCCTGCCCCCTCTGTGCACACCCTCCAGGGCCTCCCTGTCACCGGGGGTCAAAGCCACAGCCCTTCATTTAGGGCCATCCCTCCTTGTTACTCTCCACCCCTCCCGGCCCATTAGCCTCCTTGCCTTTGAACTTGCTGTTCCCTCTGCCCAGAATTCCCTCCCCGATGGCAAGAGGCAAGGCTCCTTCTTTCCCTCCTTGAGGTCTCTCTCATGCACCCCGTGGGGCCACCTGGACTCCTGGGGATCCCTGCCCCCACCCCTCCCCCGGCTCTCTCCCCTCCTTTCCACCCTGTCGTCATCTGGCATCTTCTATTGGCTCTGCTGACTGTCTGTCTCCCCCACTAGAGTCTTGGCTTGGTTCACTGCTGCACCCTCAGTGCCTGGAAGAGAGCCTGGTACGTAGCAGGAGCTCAATAAATATTTGTTTAATGAATGAAATTATAGGGCGAATAAATGAACGAGTGAACAGTCCTGAAGAAGCAGGGAGGCCGGGTCTTCCGAGTTCAGGGCACGTGAGTATGGAGCGCTTGTTGGCTGTCATTCTCCCTTAAGCCCCTCACCTGTCCCCACTCCCACTCACGTGCTCGACAGGTGAGCAACGGGCAGGGGCACGTGGAATCAGACAGTTCTGGGGTTGAGCTCTGGCTCTGCCTCCTTTTAGGACAGCTGCCTGACCCTCGTGAGCCTCAGTTTCTTTTTCTGTAAAATGGGGGCAATGATACCCTCACCGAAGTTCGTCGAACATTCTCTACCGGCCCAGCTCTGGGCCCCCAGCTTCCCAGGTTTGCTAAAAGAACACTGTGAGGTCAGGGCAGAGCTCTGTGAAGACAAGTGAGTGGGGATGAGGTGCTGAAAGATATACTGGAGGGTCCAGCCCTGCCATCCCCCGCCCCCCACCCCCCACCTCCGAACCATGCAGGTCAGGGGTGGGGGCAGGAGCGGGGTCGGGGGAATCCACCTGCCACCCTCCTTTGGGGAAGCCCAAGGAGTTCAGGCTTTATCTCAGTGCTGCTGCGTCCCGGCCAGGCGTGTGGCAGGGCCATTCTGTGCCAGGTGCAGAGGGACTTCCGCTCCACCCTCCCATCCCCCCCGCCTGGACCTCGTGCCCCCCTCAGTCCCAGTCCCGGTCCCGACAGCAGATGAGCCTGTCACATTCAGCGCTTTTATTTCACACAATTGCTCCTCGCAAATCAAATCCACCCCAGGTGGGGAGAGTGAAAATCAATGCCTGGTGGAAAGTTCCCCGTGGAAAACTAATTGGTTCTCCTGGAAGGTTCTTTAACCACAACAGGCTCTGGCGTCCACCCGGGCTCCGTGTGTTTGCCCAGGGCTCCAGGCTGGCTGGCGGAGGGTGGGGGTGCGTCTCCCTGAGGGCTCACCCACGGCCCAGTAGGGGACCCATGCCTGCTGGGGCCCTGCTAGGCTGGGGGACAGAGTAGTACAAGAGGGAGGCTTGGAGCCACAGACCCGGTTCGCGTCCAGCTTCAACGCTTCCTGCTGGCTGCCCCTGGTAAGTCACTTTGTTTTTCTGAGCCTCAGTTTCCCCTTCTGGAAGATAGGGCTGTCAACTGCGCTCCCCCTTCGGGATCGCTGTGGGATTAGAAATAATGTGTGCGCAGCATTCGGTAGGGGTTCGATTCTCGATGAACAAGGCTGAATGTACCCAGCTTCATTCTCTCTGAGCAGGGGGCCGCGTCCTCTGGTTACCTCTTCTCCTGAGGATTATTCGAGCCGTGCTATTATTTAGGGAGTTTACTATGTGCCTGGGCCTGACTTTCTGCTGTGACTTGATCTCCCATGGCTATTGTTAACACTCCCATTTTACAGATAAGGAAACCGAGGCTTTGAAAGGTGGGGAAACCTGCCCGCCCCTCGGTCGCACAGACAGCGGTTGCCAACCCTAGAGGGGGTCGGAGGGCCAATCTGGGGGCTCTCTCCACTGCCTTAGACCTCCCTGGGCACAAACCTTCCCAGAGGATCCTGAGCCAGCTCCCGTCACGGCCGCTGGGTCCTGCCCGGCGTCTCTAACCCTCCCTGAAGTGACATCTATATAAATATTGTTAATGGCCGGAACATAATGTTAAGTCAGGTTTTACTGGACTCCCTCATCCAGCCTTCGGATTTATGGCGATAGGATTTGAGGTAAATGTTTATTGGCCCAAGTGAGAGCCGGGCTTCCCTCTCCCCCGACTGCCTGCTCCCCGGGGCTGCCCGAGGGCCCTTGGTCCACCTGTCGGGAGCACGCTGGGATAAATCTCACCGAATGAAATATTTATTAATTTTGCTAACCAGTGTTGATCTCATAAATTATGCCGACTTTTTCATGAAACGGTTATTAACATCCGAGGCGCCCTGTTAATGGCTTATTGACCAAATATGGGATAATTAGGCCCGGGGAGCTCGGCCTAGCTGATCTTCCAGAGGCCAATTTGGCCAGGATTACGCCAATGACCTATTTTATATCACAGCCAGGGTTGTGGGGAGATACTAGAGCCTGGCCCTCTGAGAGCCGGGTTCTTAAGGGGGCCCCTGGCAGAAAGCCGTTCTGACTTCCCGCTCTCCTCCTGGCCCAGAAGCCTCCGCAAGTGTGGCCAGGTCTGTTTCTCATCAGGGAAAGGGGCGCACAGCGAGGGTGCTGCCTCATGGCCCCCATCCCGACCCCAGCTCTGAGAGCCAGTGTTGTCAGAGGCAAATGAGGAAACGGGCCTGAGAGGGGTAGAAGGCACAGCCCCTACCTCCACTCTGCTCCTGCAGGAGCTGGAGAAGGCGGTCGGTCCCCAGAGCAGGACATTTCCCTCCGGAGAGAAAGGTGGCAGGGAGCTAGAGCTCTCCGCGGGGCGCGATGCACTTCCATGCCTGGCTGCTCTCCTGCGCGGGCCTGGGCAGAGATGCTCAGGTCCATGGGTGTGGCCCGGACACCTGCCTCTGTCCCCACGCGCGTGCCTGGCCGGGCCACTGCCCGCTGCCCCAGGAGGGATCTTGCCTCGGGCCCACGTGTGTACCTGAGGAACACAGGAATTGTGGAAATAAGGGCGCATGAATCCTGATCTCCCGCAAGCCCCTCCGAAAACCACCCTTGCCTCCCCTGGAGTGGGTCCTGCCCACCTGGTCTGTTCTGTGTGACCCCGCCCCTTGCCTCAGTTGATTGGACCACGGCTGGGCCACTAATCCCGCCTGGGCCAATCTGGTTCTCTCCTGGGAATTTGGGCCGGGGACCCGCCCCCAGGCGGTCTCTGCTGGTTGGTCATTGAGGCTGTGGACGCTTGACAACGGTGAGAAGCCACGTTCAGCTGGTGAACTTGGAGAAGCAGAGAGAAGCTTGGACACAGGGAGATGGCAGCAGAGGGAGAGCCCTGGAGGCCAGAGTCAGAGAGGAAGACAGATGCAGGGGGGCTGCTGCCGCCATCCTGGCCTTGCTGGGCACCGAGGGGGACATCCTGCCTTCTCTGGGAACCGGTGTCAGGGGCTTGGGTATGTGTCTCCAGAGGGGCCTGGTGGAGAGGAGACTGGAGCTGCCCTGCCTGGACCCACGCAGATGGTTCTGGGGGCCCTTGGGCTCTCTTGTCTAGAAGATGGAGGCTCCCAGAGCTGGGGATGCTGGGAGGCACGGGGTGCTGAGGACCAATGGAAGGCTCTCAGAGGAGGGCAGGCCAAGTGCCCCGTGGGGAATGAGTGTGTGTTGGGGGCCTAGACTGCAGCCTCCTCTGCCCCCGACTCTCTTCTCTCGGTCAGGGGCTTGTGGACTCTGACCCCGACCCCACGTGCAGCCCACGTGAGACGTCCATCACGCTGGGCTCTGCAGAGGCTGTCTGCCACACAGGCCTGCGTTTTCTCTCTGTTGACAAAATCTTTAAACATTTTTATTTTTAACCATGAGTCCTAGCCCAGGGTTGGGGGCCTGGCTTCCACGGCAGGGTAGCAGTGAGGACTGTGGCATGGGCACGTCGTTCACGGAGTGAGGCTCTGGTCTGGGGGCACAGGGTCCTGAGGGGATCTGTGTGATGCCCCCACAGGAAACACTTTGGGCCTTGGCACCAGCAGGAGTTTTCTAGAGCCTCTGTCTCTCCTTCAGAGAGGCCATGTCCTCCGCTCTGCTTGAGGAAGTGCCCCTATTCTCTGAGACCGCAGTGTTCCTGTGTCCTGATCAGTCCTGGTGCCTGCTGGTGAACTTGCTGGGTGAATGAGTGAAGGTATCAATGGAGGAATGAATGAATGAGCAGGTCGTCTGATCTGTCTTCTAAAGCATCTCCAAGTTTGCCGACTGTGGTTCCTTCTCCCCCCTCCCTGGTAGAACCTCCCCCTGTCCCCAGCTGCTGTCCAAAGGCTTTGTCTCCCTCCTTCCTGGCCCTTGGATTTGTACAATGTACAAGGTCAAACCCAAACCCTTCACCGCAGTGGCCTCCCCTCAGCCTCCCTGAGCTCTCCCAGCAGCCTGCCCTCAGCCCCTCCCACAGGCTGGCTTGTGCCCTGTGCCCCTGCCTCACCCTTGCACAGGCTCAGATCTCCGCGCCAGTGTCACCCTCTGACTCCTCAGGAGGTCTCCTGTGCCTGTCCCTTCTTTCCCCTCATGGCACCGAGCACGATTTGCAGTATTATGTCTGTTATTAGCATTTTTGTCTCCTTTACTAACCTGCGAGCCTGCAAGGACCTGGTTGTGAGTGTTGCCACCATATCCCAATGCCACACCTGCAAGGCGTGTCCCCTGAATGAGTGAATGAACTTGTCCAAAGTCACCAAACCATAAGCAGAGTGCCAGGGTTTGAACCTAAACCCCCATGAGGGAGGTGTTGGTGGACCAGAACCTGTCCTACCCCAGGCTGTGAAGGTCTATTCTCCCAAGCCTCCGTTTTCTCCTCTGTACAATGGACACAGTATTACTCACCTCCCCCAGGCTGCAGGGGCATAGGTGAAACAGGACAGGACATAGTAGGTCTCCATGGCACATAGTAGGTCTCCATGGACTCCCAACTCTCAATGAACCCAGGTGCCAGGCTTTTGCTGGGCGTTGGAGAAGGGGGGCCCCATATAGGGGACTAGCTCCCTTGCGTGTTGAAATGGGTTTCAGCTTCTCAGCGTTGCTCTGCGCGGTGGGGAGCTGTCTCCGCTCGCTGGGGACGGCCCATCTGCGAGTGCACTGTCTGCGGAGCTCTGGGTCGTCCTCTCCCTCATTAAAATGTCCCGGCTCAGGTGATCAGTATGGCCACCCAGCTCTGAGGGACAAGCGTTCATCAGGCTTCATCGAGAATTCTATGTTCTCTGGTGCTGTTCTGGGTTTTCCAAATTTTCTAAAAGGAGCCAGTGTGGCTGTTAAGAAAAATAACCGTATGATAGAAACAAAACCTCTCCCTCCTTCCCCATCAGCTTAGGGACCCAGTTACTGCGTAGTGTGAAGCCCGGCACCCAAGTCTTCCCAAATCTGCCCCTGTTGGGGAAGCTGGATCCTGATGGCCCCCTGGGCCCTCAGGTTCTTCTTCCTTCTGGCTGGACCTCCCAGGCCGGGGCTGATCTTCCACATTGGCTCTCCCAAGCCACCTTGGGCTCTGGGCTGCCAACATCCCCTCACGCGTGTGCATGTGTGTGCATGCGTGTGCATGCGTGTGCACGGACACACCCCCCTCCCTGGATCCCTCCCTCTCCAGTCCCTGCTCCATGTCCCAGACTCTGGCCCCAGAGGCCTCTGCCTCTCCTCAGGTGACATTTAACAAGCCTGGAGAGGAGGCAGTGCCCCGTCCCTGCCTTTGCCAGAGATGGGAATGAGAATTTTAATGAGGGTTTATTTTTAATAAAGGTTAATAAAGTTTAATTAAATTAAATTAATAAAGTCCAATATTTGCCGAGCCTCGTGTCAGGCCCAGGTGTGCAGGGAGGCCGGGGGATTAAGCTCTTGTGTTTGTGCTCCCTCCCGGGGGGGGGGGGGTGGGGGGGGTGGGGGAGGAAGGGGAGGGGGGAGGGGCGCCAGAGCCCGCTGGAGGGATAGGCTGGGGGGGGGGGGGGGGGGGGGGGTGCTCCTGACAGGGACGTCGCACCCTGTTTATCCTCACAGTGGGATCTCTGCCTCCCCCACTGGCTTGGGGTTGCTGGGGAGAGAAGGATGGCCCAGGCCCGAGGAAGCCGGCCCCCCACAGGATCTGGCTCCTTCCAAAGCCCCCTCCACCTCCCAGATGGTGGCTCAGCTCCTTATTCCAGCACTCAGGGCCGTCTGTGTGAGGCGCCCTGCTGAGATGTTCATAAAGCATTTTATTTAACCCGTCCCAGCAGCAACCTAGAGGAACCTGGTGTCCATTTTATAGAGAGGGAAACTGAGGCTTAGGAGGGGCAGGGCCTCCCCTTACCTCCAACAAGCACTCAGTGATTGAGCAGAAATGGCCGGTTCTTCCTCTCTGTGCCATGGTTACCGGAGCCAGGCCCTCAGCCCTCAGCCTGGACTGTCCTTTCCTGCCCTCTGGAGGCTCCCTCTTCCTGGGCTGTGCGCATAGCCTCAGGGTCTCCCAGGCCCCCCAGGAGCCACGGCAGAGGCTCTGGCTTTACACACGTGATCGCATTCAATCCTCAGCCCCCTAGGAGAAAGGGTTGCGTTTTGGCATTTGGGAGAGGTGGAACCTGGGGCCCAGAGGCCCAGAGACTGGGGTGGGGGGGGGCAGGCTGAAAAGGACATGAAATTCTCCCGCTGTTGTGGCTCAGTGCCTGGGGCGGGGGGCTATGCCCTGCACTAGGACTGGGGCTTTGCCCCTCACTTTGGCCACTCTTGCCTTTGAGCCGGGGGTTGGGATGGATCCCCAGGGGTGCCCAGGCAGAAAGCTGGGTGATAGTGAGACTCAAGGTAAAATTTGATTGAGAATAAGGGGACATGGAGGACAGCTGCATTTTGGGGTCTGAGTGGGTGTGGTGCCAGCGTCTTAGAACACTTGTCTCATTGAATGGCTCCATCCTGGGAGAGAGCCCCCTCATCCTGGTGGGGATGGATGGGCACCCCCGAGAGCCAGGGTAGCTACAGCCTTGGGCAGGGGACAGCAGTCCGTGTACCTCACCCTGACAGGCCATGTGCTGTGCCAAGCGGGTCACATGGGTGCTCTCCCTGCATCCTCACCGAAGCCCTTGGAGGGAGGGACTAGTGTTGCCCCCATTCTGTAGATGGGGAAGGTGAGGGTCCGTGTGGCGTAGACCTGGGCCCAAGAACCCAGAGCGACCCTTCTTTTCCCAGACTCTGTCTCCAGCTTAGGCTTGGGGAGGGCATCTACCAGGGTTTTCAGATTGGCTCCTGCTGCAGGAGGGCAAGGGGCAAAGGTCACTGATCCCCAGGGCCAGCCGGCCCCCACCGCGGCAGCAGACACTCCGCGTGGGGCCTCCGGCGCCAGCTCCAGCGGGCAGCCCGGCCTGACAGACCGCGTGAAAGATGGTAAAGTGTTATTAACAAAGGCATTGATTTTCCTATCTCTGCTTTATGCATTTTATTAGCCAAACACTTTCCCATGTAACCACTCAGCGCCACGCTGGCTGGCGATGAATCTGAGACGCCGGGGCACGTAAAACGGAATTGACCACATTGCTTATGCGCCAACAACAAAAATCACAGGCAAAAGTGTAATAAAATGAATAGCACCCGGCAATGGCCATAAAAAAATATTACCCAGGGGACCAGGGAATTTTCTGGGCTGTGAAGTAGCTCTACGAGGGGGTCGCAGTGCTGGAGGGATGGCACTTTCGATCTCCCTGGATCTGGCCGGGGCCAGGCCTCCTCTCCGCTGGGTGCTGGCTTTGACCACGCTGGACAGAGTTGGCCGCCGCTGGCTGAGTTCCTTTCCAGCTGGGGTGTGAGAGACATGAACGGGATGCTTAAAGCAGACCCCTAGAGTCAGACTGGACTAAAGCCCATGCGCTCGGGCTGTGTGACCTTCTGACATCTCTGACCCTCTCTGTGCCTGCCTCCTCGAGCAGATGGGTGAGAGCAGGCCCTTCCCTGGCTTCAAGTCCCACTTGCTTGTGAACAGTGGCTGGTTGGTTATGCTTGTGGTTGGAGAAGAAGATCTTCCTGTGTGACTTTCTGAGTGTTCAGGTTTGGAGGCAGGGGGATGGCCAAGCTGACCTCTTTTCCTGTGGAACTGATCGCCCGTGTCTGGTCCGCAGGGCCCCCGTCCCCCAGGCCCCACTCGTGCTCCCCTAAATCCTCACTAATGACCATGCTTCACGAACAGCAGTGCCTCAGGGGCAGTAGGAAAAGACGCGCCCGGAATCTATATATGGATTCCTGCATCTCCCTGGCTCTAAATTGTGTGACAGCTGCTGGGGGTGGGGTGGCCGTGGGGACATTCCAGGGGTGACGACGCTGGGCCCCACACAGGGCAGGAAGAGTGCCACCAGCTGGCCTAGCACCCCAGAGCCTGGGGAGGGGGGGCCAGCGTCCCCCTCGGGGCCAGGCACAGCCCCTGTCCCTCTTGCTGGCCTTGACGTGGGCGAGAAGGGCCTGTCCTGGTACGCCGGAGGTGTTGAGTGGAGGGAACGCTGGTCCCACGGGTCCCTCCTGCTGCTGGCCCAGCTCCGTGGGCCTTCACGTCCCATCATCTCGTTTCTTAGACACAGTCTTTTGGTGAATTAGAGAAGCCCCTTTCGTGGGCGAGGGGACAGATTTAGAGAGGCGCTCAGGGTATGCCTTCCCCTCTGGCGGTGGCTCTCAGACTTCAGAGGGTGGGTGGTGGGCTAAAAGGAATGTTCTGGGCTCTGCCTCCTGGCGGCTGTCCATTCCAGTGGTCTAGGAATTTTCATTTCAATAAGGCCTCCAGGAGATTCTGACCCAGGAGATTCACAAGGCCTTAAAGAACCACTATCTTAGGGACTCCCAGGTTGATAGTCCTGTGCCCGGCGCTTCTCAGCAGGTGTGGGGAGGGGCGGGGGGCACCCGTCTCCTGGTGCTGCTCCGCCCCGGGGACTGATGCCTCTCTCCTTGCACAGATGCCTGTTGTTGCCTCTGTCCTCTTTGGAGGCCCGATGATGCCCTGAGGAGCCGGAATCCACAAGTCCTGAGTCAGAGGAGGAGAGGGCTTCGGAGCTCCAGGTTGGGACTGGAGGAGGCCCGGTTTCCCAGCCCTCCTCTGTGTCTCCGTCAGTTACTTGGCCTCTCAGCCTCAGTTGTCTGGTCTGCAAAGTGGGGAGAATGATACCTCATTCAAAGGGCTATTCCAGCAGAAGGCAGCATGAGGACCCAGAACCCAGGGCTCTTGTCAAGCCTATCACTTCCCTCCTGAAGGTGAGGCCCAGGTTTTGAGATAATTCTGGAAGGATCCTGGAGAGTGTCTGCACTGGGCTTGAATTCAGATCTTGCTGCTACCATACTCTTTGCGCTCAAGTCCAAGTGCCTTTAACTTGGGACCCAGCAATGGATAAGGCAGGCCTGAGGTCTGATCTCTTGGGGATCCTCGTCTGATGGGGGAGGCAGGCTTTGCCATCAAACAGCCCATCTCAACATAGTGGTCAGCTATGATGAGGGAGGCTGGGAGGCTGTGGGAGCCCAGGAGGGAGCCCCTGGCTAAATCTTGGGGAGGTAGGGACGGTCAGGGAGGGCTTCCTGGAGGAAGAGGCATCATAGGTAAGACTTGAAGGGTGAAATGGAGTTAGCCAGGTAAGACAGTTTGAGAAGATTAAGGCTGAGGACACAAGGGTGTGGAGTCTGGAGGTGGGGGGTTGGGGAGCTCTCCCTCACCTGGGTTATAGCATGTGGACGGGGTCTGCTGCAGGTGGTGTGGGAGAGGACTGCGGGGGCCACTCCAGCTGGAGCCCCCCTTCTGTGGCTTGGCCTTTCTCTGAACCCCATGACCCACCCTGGGAGACTCTAATAGCTTTGCTTGTGTCTTTTTTCTTATTTTGTGATTAATTTCTTTTCTTCAAGGCGATTTCAACTTCCTGAAAACACTCCCCCTCGCCTCCCCGATCCTAGAGTGAATGCACAGATCCACTTAGTCAACTGGGGGAAGAAAACAGCTTGGTTATTACACAGTAACTACTGTGGAATTACCTGATTGTTTATATTTTTCTTGCTACGTAATTGTGTTTGGCCTTAGCATGTAAATTGGGCCATAATTACTGTATAATTTATAGTTTTTATATCTTATAACAAGTTAGTGTCTAAATCACACACCCCCACGTAAATACTTTAAAATTATTCAGTAATTACTTATTTACATTATAATTAAAAATAAGTAATTAGCATACATTTACAAAGGATTTACATACTTATTTCTGAATATCAGTTGTTGGCAGTGCTAGCGAAATCTTTTGCTGATAATAAAATGGAGGCACAGGAAGGAAAAGCTTTCCCAGGCTGGGAAGGGGGATGTGGCTTCGGGGTCCCCTGGCTTCTCAGAGCCTGGCTCTGAGATGAGGGGACTTTGGGGATTGGGATCCAAAACATCTTTCTGGATAAATGAGGACTTTGGGGGAGGAGAATTCGATCTTCTTCTCTCTGGGAATGAAAGTCAGCTTGGTGTGCAGCCTGAGGTCGAGGTGGGCAAGTAAATGTACTTCCTGATGATGCCGTGAGGAAGATGCCAGAAATAGGGCTGGCACCTGGAAGACCTCCCCACTCCCCGTCTTGACCTTGACCCTTTTCCTGGAACGACTCAGAGATGCCGCGGAGAGTAGTTGCCATTGGGTGTGAGAATGACGCACGTCTCAATCCCCACAGGGTGACGGCTTAGTCACTCCCATGTCGTAGGGGAAGAAATAGAGACTCACAGCAGTGAATGGACTCAGCCCGGCCTCTAGAGCCGTGGAGCCCAGTGAAGGTCATGGCCAGGCGGCTGGCGGTGATGGTGAGCTGGCCGCTACTACCTTCCGGTTCCCAGACCCAGGTATCCTGCTTGTTGGAGACACTGTGCCAGATAATGGTTCTTGGTTGAAGGTGTAGGCAGCATCCTGAAGGACCGTGTTCATCCTCACTGGTGGCTTGCCCAAGACGGCAGCTCAGTGAGGCCTGCCTATTTGTAGGGCCACCAGGTTCTGCCCCATTCCTTGAAACACCTTGTTGGCTGCCCTCTAGCCCACGGCTCTGTTACCCTCACAGCTTCTGGAAGGCGTGGTATCTGGCAGGACCCATGGGTCCCATGGTCAATGATGCACAGTTCACCTCCATTGCCTTTGAGCAGGCGTCTTGCTCTGAGGCCATGGTCCCGTGACAGCAGATCCAAATGCTCTGTGGGGCTTCAGATGGTGGGGCTGGCTGTCACCTCATGGGCAGAAATGTGAAAGTCACTCCTGAGACTTGGGTCAGCCCCATCAGGAAGCTTTACTGACCTCATCAGGATGGTCTTGATGTCATCAGTGGGCCACATGAAGGGTTGGTGTCCCACAGGTTGGGCGCTCTGTGTCTGTCTTTGTTCCTGGCAGGCCTGGCATTCGGCAGTGGCAGCAGCTAGGTCGGCCTTGTGGGAGAGAGTCTGTGCTCTGGGGTCCACACGGAGCCCCATCCTTGCCATGGTGGTGACTCCATTCATGAGTCCATTGCACAGGTTTGGGGGGCGCGAAGGCCGAAGACCCCCTGACAGCTGCTGGTAGGGTCATCCTGGCCATGTCCTTGTCCAGTGTCTCTCCTGCAGTGAGGGTCCTCTGATGGCCTGCATGTGGGATGCAGAAATTCCCACACTTGGGGCCCGTTCCTGTCAGTCCATCCACAGTGCCTCTTCCCCAGACCAGTGAATTAAATAGGAAGGAATTTGACAATGACCATGGCCTTTCACCTTTTACGTCTTTGAAGTGGCACCAATCTTCCTGCCTTTTCCCCGGGATAGGATTATTTTTGATTCTTTATCTTGGCTGAGGGGAGAGGGTGTGGGGCTACAGGGGTTTCTACTTGGTCTTTTCTGCCCTACCAGCTCTTACGGTGCAGATCAAGGTGGCCAATGTGAGGCTTTTGCCAGGTGCTAGATAATGGCCTTTCCAAGGACACATTTGAGGACTGGTACGGTGACCCTGGAGTGACCTGTGAGCACAGGAAGCCCACTATGAGGCGGCCTGGGCCAGGTTCCTGTTTCTGACCTACCCCCAATGTGTCCCTCCTTTAGCAGGGAGACCATACTGGCTCCTTAGGGTCCTGGGTACGAATGTCACCGTGGGTTCTATGTCCGCCAGCCCTGAGCACCCCCTTATCCACAGTTACTTTCCAGCCACTTGAGGAAATGGCTGTAGGTCCTTTGGGGGCGAGTGCAGCATTGATGCTCTAAATTTTGCCTGTGGTTTGCAGGATCCTTCCTCCTGGGGACCAGCCTCTCCTCCAGGTTCTGGGTCTGGAAACCGCTCAAGGGATTATGATTTCCCATTCCTTCCTAATCTGTTTTGAGTATTTAGAGAAAGGAACACTTTATTGGCTGTTCATCTATCCTGACCCTAGGGACACTAGGACCAGGTGGCCACCACCATGACCTTGGTGCCCACTAGGGTAACTGAGTCCACTTGGCATCTGGAGGTCAAGGCCTTCCACCTGCCTCCTCCTATTAAAGAATCCCCGTCAAGGAGCCCAGTTCTGTGACATCACCGCCAACCACCCATCCTGGATTTGACCTTTGACCCCATCCTCAAGTCAGGAAGTTCCGGCATCTTTGCTTAGTGACAGCCATTACTTTTTCTCCCAAGAACCATCCCAACAGGTCTGGGGGCCCTTGCCAGGATAGCAAGCCCTGAGTCATGGGGGAGTGTCTCATGTAGACAAATGTTCCCCCCAGACAGCTTTCAACTCCACCTGCTTTGATCCAGCCCCAGAATGAGTTCCTGGCTCTTGCTTGTGCATATTAGCCAGCTCCTTTGGCCCTCCAGGCCCTCCTCTCCCTCAGATGTCTTCTAGAACATTGGCCCCTTTTGAAACTTCTGCAGAGTTTTCAAGCAATGGTGGGTGGAGGCGTTCTCCCCTCACAAAGGAAGTGGCCCTCTTCTGCAGACCTACAGAGTTCGAAGGAATCAGAGATTCAAGATTCTCAAAGGCATTTACCCAGATAACCCCATTCCAAGTTGCTGGGTCCCATTCCTTCCCTGTAAGGACCTGACTTTGACATTGGATAATTGGACCTTGATGTTCAATGGCTCTTGATAAGGTCCTGAATGTTGTCTTCAGCTCCACCTGCCCTCCAGCTACAGGAGATGAGGGCTTCTCTGCCAAGAAGATGTTCTCGTTTCACATTCACTTTGAAATGGTGGCCAGTTGCTTTGAGTTTTTTTTCTCTCTCTTTAGAGCCCTGGGGCCTTTAGCAATAACCGCCCAGTTCTATCATCCTTATGATTACGATTTCCCCCCATACAGCAGAGTTGTGCAAGCCAGGATGTCCACTGTCCCCTGTATCCTGTCCTAGCTCAGGACTGGAGACAATGGAGACCACACACACAGCATGCCGGGGACTGTCCATTCTCCGTTCACTGACCGCGATGGCATCCTCATCGCCAAGCAGTTGGCAAGAGACATGACTCATGAGTCCCATGCTTGAAGTCTGCCTCCTAGCACTTCTCAGCTATGTCTTAGGTTGGGTTCCATAGAAGCCAAAACGGAGCCAGGGATTCAAGGTCCCAGGGTTCCTGGAGGGAGAGCTCTCAGGAGGAAGGAAGTAGGGGAAGAGGGTAGACAGGTGAGGGGCAGAACAGGGGTGTGGTCTTGGCTAGAGTCTAGCCTCCTCCTGCTTCCACAGAAGGTCCTGAGTGTGAACTGTTCCACAGATGTGTCCCCTCCTTGAGGCAAGGGGTCCAATCTTTTGAACTCCCATAGCATGTGGTCACTCCCTGGGGTGAGGGAATATAAGCTTCCGGCTGAGGACAGTTCTTCGGAGAATGGGGCAGCATGAGCTGTTTTCAGCAGCAAATAGTATGTTCTTGGCCAGGGGACAGTAAGTATCCAGCCCAGTGAAGGGGATGTGGACAGGGTTACTGCGTTCCCCCACCCCCTTCTGGGGCCCAGGGTGAGGGCTCCTCTCTCCCTGCTCTTTTCCCTTATTTTCCTTCTCAAATGAGAAAAAGATGGTCTGGACCCTGAAACCCCAGATGTGTGAATATGCTTCTTGGTTGTTGGTGTGTGGACTGGGAAGTGTCTGTGGATTTTTCTTAAGGCAACAGACATCTGGGGCCTCTGAAGACACTCTGTAAAAGTCCGGTCTCCTGCCCCCTGGTCTAGAGGTGGAAGTTGCCAGTCATCTACTTCACCCTGGGAAAGGTCCGAGAGAGAGTCCTTTTGATTGTAGGACAGGTTGGGGGAGATCATGTGAGCTTCTGGGCACAGCACAACACAATGGGAAGGAATCCCAACTCTAGGACTCCCAGAGATCAAATCCTGACTGGGCCACTTACCTAAGACATGTGACCTTGGGTAAGTCACTTCCCCTTTCAGAGTTTCCTCTTAGTGAAATGGGGGGCAAAGATGCTGCCTGCTCCTAGTGTTGTAGGGAGAAGAATTTGATTCATTCTGGCCTTTAAAGTGCTTAGAAAGTTGCCTGCTACAACCTCAGTGCTTAGTGTATTAGCCATTTCCATTCTGGGTTCAAGGTCTTCACCCTACCCCACCAATAGGCAGAACCCAAGATCTTATGGATAAGAAGGCGTCAAGATCCCAGCCTCGGTTCCCCATGAGTCTCAGGTGGGAAGACCTCTCAGAGAGATCCACTGAGGCTCAGAGGCTGAGCAGGGTGACCAGGCCCCTAAATACAGTTGTTCAGAGGAAAGGGAGGGCCTAGCCTCCAACTCCAGCTCAGCACACCCAGGTCGTGGGGACCAAGGCATGGGGGAGAGCTGGATTAGGCACTGCTGTGGCTGTGCTTAGGAGGTTTTCTGGTCCCGGCCAGCACGACGGGGTGTTATGCTTTTCGGAACAGTGGATAAGCCTGGGAGTGAGAAGGAAAAAAGCCTGGGGGTTTACTTGGCCTGGCAAGGCTTGGAAGCAGCCTCAAGAGCCAGAAGGAGGGAGGACAAGCATGGTTCCTAAGCCGTGCAGGTCCCGTCTCCAACAGCGACACTAAGTGGTCAAGAGGTGCAATAGCAGTTGGTACTGTCAGCCTGGTATTCTTTTTGGCAGATTGGACTGTATGTGGAAGGGTTCTTGGGTGTGTGTGTGTGTGTGTGTAGCAGAAAATCCTTCAGAGGAAGAGGCTGAATGTAGTACTAATAGGGCATGTGGAAACTCAAGTTATTAATGGGATGAGTAGGAGAGATTTGACTGTATTTTGCAACCTAAGTTAGTAAGGCAGACTTTACTGATTCCCTGTGTGTCTCCATGTGAGCTGGGGGGTATGACAGTGGGTATAATTGTACATATGTCTGTTCTGAAGGGATTTGGGATGTGTTTCTGAATTGGAAATACATAAGGATAGGCATGTGTTTCTGAATCGAGAGTGAATCGCAGAATGAGAGAGCAGAATGGGGCTTTGAGGGTGACCTAAGTGAACTTCCACTATTTTATGGGCTGAGTTTCAGAGGGAATGAGCAACTTGTCCACAGTCGCATATCACATTATCAGCAGTGATGTACTGAAATCTAGGGGCACCCTGACCCCCGATTTGGGGCATTTTATTTTATCACTATTGTAAAACTTTTTAGACATTCCAGAAAGTTCTCTCATCCCATCTCATGAACACCTTACATGACCGTAGTACGTTACAAAACTAAGAGACTGGCACTGTATGATCCCATCAACTGCACTGCAGATTTAAATCTGCAGTTCTCGAATGTCCTGTTCCTGTGCCAGGATCCAGTCAGAGACGCTGCACTGTCTTTAGTCCTTATGTCTCCTTAGTTTCTTCCAGTCTGTGAGCATCTCGGTCTTCTCTTACCTTGTACGGTTTGGATCCTTTCATGGATTTCACCATTTACATTAAGTCCCCTCCAGCTCTCGTCGTAGAAACCACGTGAACACACCATCATTTCCATGAATGAATTCAGGCTTACAGATACAAACATGTCTCCACATATTATGTCCTTTAAGTGTATGGCGTGTGTCTGTGTGGAGGGGGGGAGGGCATATGTATTTGGACGTGAGAATATTTGTCGTGTATATTTGTTACAATTTTTATACTTTGGAAGAAGCTGCCCCAGAATCCTGCCTCACTGGCAGTCACAGATTCTGAGGCAAGTTCAAGAGAAGGGGGGCGGGCAGGTGTTTCTGGAGTGAGCTGGGGTTGGTGCCATGGTGGGTGATGCCTGGGACTCTGCTCAAGATGGGGCCATGGGGACCCCTAGGATGGCAGGTGGGGCCCCAGTGCTGGGAGATGGGTACAGGAGGGAGCCTGCCTCCTGACCTCTGGTCAAGTTTTTCATGCCTGCAGTTAGAGCTCCCGTGTACCCTATGACCCCTTCCCCCACAGGGGAGAGGGCGGCCTGTGGGAGCGGGCGTGGGTAGACACGTGCATGAGCATTGCTGTGCATGTCAGTAAGTGTAAGTCAGCATGCGTGCCCTCACATGTGTGAACGAGTGGCTCTAACCCTCACCGGCTGGGTGACTTTGGGCACAGTACTGAACCTCTCTTGTGTCGGGGTGCCCCCAGCTTACCAATGCGGGGTAGCAGGAGAGGCCGGGCCCGCCAATATCCTTGCGATCCTCTGCATTTCCCAGGCTCCGTTGCAACCGTGTGACGAGACCTGACCTGCGGCAGGAAGCAGGGAGCAGCATGGGTCGGAGGCGGTTAAGACCTTGTGTATATTCATTGTTACCCTTTCCTGCCTTGGTGACCTTGAGGCCACCTGTTGCACATGACATAGGACTGTGCCATGAGACAGAGGAAGGCCAGCGGCCCTTACTGTGCTTTATGGAGGAAGAAAAATACGGTTACTGTGATGGCCGCTGAGTGGTTTTCTTGTCCATTCGTGACTACCAGTAATCATGGTCACCCTCGCCTTGTGCTAGGGTGAGCTGGTCACGAGGACTTCGTGAGTTAATTCACTCACGGGGATGATAATGCAGCCTGCTTGTTGGGGCTTCACGAAGATCCCATGAGCAGGGGTGTGTGTGATACCTGGTGCGGGCTCACAAAGGACTCCAGAAATAATTATGGCTCTTATCATTCCTCAATGAGACTGAATTTCTGGTGAGTTTGATTTCCAGACCTCACTTGGACGGGTGACTTCCGCTACTCAAGCAAACAGTGTTTACTGAGCCAACAGTGTGCTCCCAGTGGCCGAGGGCTACTGTGGGGGGGAGCGCCTGTAGGATCAGACATGTAGCAGCTGCTCCCACCCTCGCTGCCGACCACAGGCAGGACCACCCTCCTGTCTCCCGGAGGGCAATGCCTGCGGGCTGGGGTTCTGTCGGGGATGCTCAGATGGGCCTGGTCTTGGATGACATGGACATTGCTGTCCCTGTCTGTGCATGGACAGAGAACCTTCTATGAACCAATGCCCGAGCCAACCCCTCTGTGAGCTGCAGCATAGCGGTCACAGTGTCCCCGAGGGCAGGCTGCTTTATTCTCTAAGTTAAGGACAAGGATGAGGCTCTGCGACAGGAAGGGGCGTGGTTGAGACGGCAGAGTGTCCTGCTTCCATCCACCACGGGTCATCCCGCAGCCACTCAGATAGTCTGGAGCCTGCCCAGGGCGGGCCCACCTGCCAGATCTGCAGGACAGTCCCCTCAAGAGGGTGATGGGGACAGTAACAGGCACGGCCGAGTTGAAGAAGCAAATTTCAGAAAAGCGTGGATAGTGCAAGACCATTTGTATAAGAAGCAAGACCAGAAACACCTGTATGTTTCCTCGGATCCATATGCGTGGAAAGGAACTGAGAAAAACCAGGAAGGACGCGCTCCAGGCTAGTTAAGTGTTACTGCTACAGAGCGACAAGGGGGAGGGTGGGGGTGGTCTTGTGGGACTTTCACTCTGATGAAAAAAAATTTTTTGTTTGTTTTAAAGATTTCATTCATTCGAGAGAGAGAGAGTGTGTGTGCACATGCGAGTGTGCGTGCTTAAGTGGGCGGGGGAGGGCAGAGAGAGAAGCAGAGTCCCCGCTGAGCAGGGAGCCTGACACAGGACCCTGAGATCACAACCCGGGCTGAAGGCAGACACTTAACAGGCTGAGCCACTCAGGCATCCCGAAAAAAAATTTATTTTTAAAGTAGGCTCCACAGGCGCCTGGGTGGCTCAGTGGGTTAAGCCGCTGCCTTCGGCTCAGGTCATGATCTCAGGGTCCTGGGATCGAGCCCCGCATCGGGCTCTCTGCTCAGCGGGGAGCCTGCTTCCTCCTATCTCTCTCTGCCTGCCTCTCTGTCTACTTGTGATCTCTGTCTGTCAAATAAAGTAGGCTCCACAACCAGTGTGGAGCCCAACGTGGGGCTTGAACTCAAGACCCTGAGATGGTGGGATAGTTGGTGGCTCAGTTGGTTAAATGTCTGCCTTTGGCTCGGGTCTTGATCCTGGAGTTCTGAGATTGAGCCCTACATGGGGCTTCCTGCCCAGCCAGGAGCCTGCTTCTCCCTCTACCTGCTGCTCCCCCTGCTTGTGCGCTCTCTCTCTCTATTTCTCGAGCAAATAAATAAAATCTTAACAACAACAACAACAAAAGACCCTGAGATCGAGACCTGGACTGAGATCAAGTCAGATGCTTGACAGACTGAGCCAGAAGCCCTATGTTTACATTTTGGTGGGGTGGTGGGGTAGGCAGTGAAAACGTGCTGATCTAAAAAAAAATAATAATAATAAGCAAAAGACTGTGTTCGTATAGTGTCTGTGTAATTAAGAATTCATGTACAGATTTAAAAAGGGTAAGCAGACAGCTCTCGTGGGGTGTCAGCCTTTAGGACTGCCTCCCTGCCATGTTCACTCAGGCTCCTCCTCTGTGCTGTCAGACGATCTGTGTGTTAACGTTGCATGTTTTCTTGCCTGAGGCTTTTGCCCGAGACGGTCCCTCTGGCGGGGAACATGCACTCCCCCCTTCCCCCTCCTTTATCACCTGACTCCGCTTTGACCTTAAGGTCTCAAGTCAGGCATCCACAGCTCTGGGATGACTTCCTCTGGCCCTCAGGTTTGATTGGGTGGCCCTCCTCTAGGCTCCTGAATTTCCCCCACGGTAGCTTTTATCAGGCTATAAACACCCCGCTTGTTTGCTTGTCCATCTTCGTCGCTGGTTTATAAAGCCTGTGAGGTGGGAGCTGGGCCAGGCTTGTTTCCTGCTGGATCTCCAGCTCCTGACATGTAGCAGGAACTCAGTAAGTGTTTATTGAACGAATGAATGGTGGAGTCATGAACATGTCAAAGGTGGTTCAAATAGCACAGATGTGAATGGGAAGATCACCTCCCTCTTTCTAGCCATCATATCTTTATTGATAGAGTTTGAAGTGGCACTAGCTTACTGGTGGCAGCACCTGGCTTGGGTCTCCGAGGGCTGGTTTCTGTTTAGTTAAAAGCCACATCTTCTCTATCCTGTACTCCTTGGAAGACCCAGGTATCTGTCTGTCTTTCCTGTTCGAGTCTCTCTTGTTATGCTCAGTCCATCACTGGCTTTCTTTCCTGGCTTCTCAACTCCAGAAGAGCTCCTCTGTCTGTCCCCACAGGCTCTTCAAGGAGGTCCTGGTGACAATATGAAGCATGTGCCCTTTGGGGGTGCGGAGTAAATGGTGGGGAAAAGAGAGTGGAGAGAGCTCACCAGAGCACAGGCCTTCTCAGACGGGAGGTCAAGTTGTATTCATGACCTTGAGAGCCACTGTGACCTCCAGGAAGAAGCCCCTCTGGTTCCATGTCCAGCTGCTGTGACCTCAGAGGAAGCTTGTGGCCAGGGGCTGGGGCCAGATGCGCGGCACACAGATGTCTCCCGCAGCCCCATGTCTGATGGGTCTTGCAAACTCAGGGATGCTGCAAACCCACCCCGGCCCCTCCCCCACTCCGTCCGGACCCCGCCTCCCAGACCCCCCTCCCTCTGGCCTTCCTGGGGAGCCAGGGAGCCGGGGACAGGAAATCGCACACCAAGGCCCTATCTGATCCCCATAAGTTTGCGCAAGCTTATGTAAATCACACAAAAACTGACAAGTTTTCCTATTAAAAGATAATTGTAATCAGGGTGCCGGCCGAGCGGCGTGGGGATGATTGGAGATGGACGGACAGCACGGAAAGATGGATTGTTTTAATTTGCACCAATTAAATTGAAGTTCATGGGATCATCTTCTTCAATCTTCATGAATACTTTATTTTCTGGCTGCTACGGAGCTATTAAAAAGAATGATTGAGGCACGCGGCAGGCCGGGTATATTTTATGAAATATCACCTTTAAAGAATTTGAGTACGCCATTTTCATAATGAGTTTTCTAGTACCTAATCCTCTTCTCTATTACTACATTTAAGAAGTGGATTGATCTGGGAAGTGCCGAGGGTACAGGTAATGATACATTTTGCCAGGCGCACGCGGTGATAATGGATCACGTTTTGGCAAGGAGAATTATAGATGGGCACTGGGAGAGGTGTGTGCGAGAGTTTGGTGCTGGTGGTCCAGCTTGGGTGGGGGACCTTTGCTGAGTCAAGCAAAGTCCTTCTTGGTGACTGCCCAGGCTCTGGGCCTCTGGGCTCAGAAAGGGCCTGGAGCTCAGAGGAGGGATGGAGCGAGGTGGGGGGCATGGGCCGTGAGCTGGGGTAGGGAGGGCTCTGGGGTCTGCGGTGGGCTGGAGGGGTCTACAGTCTAGGCTGCGGGGGGCGGCGCCATCCTGTATGGTTTCTGGCGCTCTGGTGTTTAGCTAAGGGTTTGGGTTTGGGGAGGTATGAAAAGGGGAGCTCCAGAGCCCAGGAGGCAATTAATGGGGTCCAGACAGCAAGACAGGGTCTGCAATAGCCCTCGCTCTGGGCCTGACCATGGCAACCCTGATCTTGACCTTGACCTCTTTCTCTAGGTCTCATCTCTCAGCACAGTGGTCTTTGGGTCTAGAGAGGAAAGGCTATTGAGGAAGTAGGTGGTGGGTTCACCCTCAAAGAGAGCTAGGCGAGTGTGGGCCAAGGGGTCCCTGCCAGGATGGAGTTCCGGGTCCTTTCGCGCGGGGTCAGGATGACGGGCAGAGGGCAGGACTTAGGGGTGACATGGCAGGTCAGGTCAGAGGAGCCAAGCCCGAGTGGTGGGCCTTGCTGCCTGGTCTCAGCAGATACCTGAGGGCATTGGCCTGGCCCTCGAAGGGCTTCTCCAGGTCCTTGTCATTGGCCCAAGGAAGGGTGGGTACCAGGCATCCAGCAGGACCAGCCTCAGAGAAGAAGCCAAGAGAGGCGCCCCGCCCCACCCCAGGCTGGGTCTCTGCTCCGCCACTTGGCTGGGCTCTCCTCCCCAAGCTTCAGTAGCAGCAGCCGTCATAATTAACCCTGCTAATTAATCAGGGCAGGACGGATTAATTGAGATCACAGGAGACCAGGAGAGCAGGTGCAGCTTCGGGGCTGACGGGATAACGAGCTCTCTGGACGCCCAGGGGGCCTGGCCCTGCTCGGGGGAGCCCTGGGCTCACTCAGCGGAGAACCGTGCCAGGCGGAGGCCTGAGGGACCCAGCCGTGCTGGGTGCTCTGGGCCTGCCCGGGCAGGCTTTGACAGGCCAGGGCTGCAAGCTGGCTGGGCGGACACACGAGTTCCACCCTCAGCCCGGGGGCAAGGGGACCCCAGACTTCGGGGGAAGTTGGAACCGTGGGGCCCAGGTGCCATTCTCTCCCCTACCAGAGAGCAAGTTTCCTGCTGCCCCAGAGGCCCCTGGAAAGGGGCTCAGATTTGAGCTGAGCCCCCCAGAGAGTGGCACTCCCCAACCCCTGGGAGGGACTGCTCAGCGGGGTTTCCAGCCCGAGAGTGACATGGTCATTTCAAGTTTTACTAAGATCCCTAGTGGCTTCCCAGTGGAAGAGAATTTGGAAGGAGTCCAAGTGGAGGCAGGGTCCCCACTGCGGAGGCTGCAGCTGTGGTCCAGGTGTGTGCGAGTGGTGCCTTAGGCTGGTGGCTGTGAAGGTGTGCAGCGCTCTCGGGTTGCAAGCCACAGAGTTTGCTGATGGACCAGATGCAGTAGAATTAGGGATAGAGGTCAAGGGCAATTCCTCTCTTGCCAGGAGGTTCTGCTCCTGGGTCAGGGAGCCTGGAGCAGGTTAGGAGGGGAAGAAATGAGCAACATGGTCCAGGTTACAGCCTCCCTCCACGGAGATCCCACCATCCTTGTAACTTTGATCATGCTGTTCCCTCCGTGGGAATGTCTTTCCCTCCTTGAAACCAGGTGAGCTCCTCCTTAGCCTTAAACACCGAATTCTCTCCTTATTTAGGCGAGGTGACCCATCTACTCCTTGAAAGCAAGGTCTGCAAGCTTGACACTGGTGGCATTTGTAGCTGGACCGTTCTTTGCGGTGGATGGCTGTCTCGTGTATTGTAGGATGTCCCACAGCCTCCCTGACCTCCACTCACTAGACGCCACTGTCTATCCCATATGTGACGACCGGAATATCTCCAGACATTGCCAGATATTCCCCGGGGTGGGGGGGGGGTGCGGTGAGGGGCACAAAAATCATTCCAGCTAGAAAACTATTGCTTTCAAAAAGAAATAAGGAGTAACAAAAAGCAGATGAGAAGTGAGCATCCCCAAGTCTGGCCCACAGACCCGCAGGCTAGAGGCTTCTCTGGGGTGTGAGTTTTGAGGCTCTGAAAGCCCAGGGCTTCTGCAACACAGAGGTTCTCGACTTTTGTACAACTATGTTCCTAAAAAGCACACACCTGCCAAGAGACACATACGAGAAGGTCCAAGGTGCATCCCCGCACCAGACGGGACGCCGTCTGCAGTAGAAGGTGGAGAAGAAAATGTGGTGTTCCCTGGGGACCCTGCATGACAATGAGCCCAAGAGACCTATACACACAGCGACAGGAGTGCGTCTCACAAGCAAGAGAAGTGGACAGATACCAAGGCGTGCCCCCGGCATGACCCCAAATATGGAAAGTTCCGTGGTGGATGCTAGAGTCCATTGGTGGCCACCTTTGGTGTTCACGACCCCTTGAGGGGCTGGCGATGTGCTTCTCGATCGGTGTTGATCTGAGTACTGGTTTCATGGCTCTGTGGACCCTATTAGAAATCTCTGGACCGAACGCTTAAGATGTGTGCATTTTTCTGCCTATGTGTTATGCCCCAATCAGAAGTATAACGAAATCCTGGACGAGTCCCTCCAAAACAAAGCAAAACCAAGTGTACTTAAAACACAAGGACACCCCCTAGAAAACAATGAAAGTGTCGTGTGTCACAGTTGGACATGGTAAGAGAAGCGGGATCGGCTGACTGAACACATACCAAGTCACGAATTCCTGAGTTTTGCCCGCCTGTTGTACGCGGGCTCTGATGCTGTTTCCAGCACTCTGCTCCTGTCCTTAGCGCTGCTTCTTTGCCCTCATGGCTGATGCCTGATGTCTGACCGAGATGGGGGTGTGGGGGCCGATGGACCATTTCTAAGACAGCCTGGGATTTTCATCTGTGCCTCAAATGTCCGATCGTATGTTTCTTACCTTAAGTTGGCCCGTGCATGAAAGGTATTAACACTTGTGCTATAGAACATTACAAGGGCCAATACAAAGCAGGATCGTGAGCTTGCAAGGGTTTGGATCTCTGTTTTGCTCTTTGCCCTGGTAAAATGACTTTGAGGAACCACGTCAGAACAAGCAGGTGCCCTCGGGGTTCAGGGTGGCAAGTGTTCCTAGTTTGCTAAAGCACAAAGTTGGAATTATTATTGGGTAAAATGCAGGGGTGTGTGTGTGTGTGTGTGTGTGTTATACAAGGAGATGTTGTGAACATATAAATTAGAAAAATGGAATGATTTGTATTATCCACATCATGGGTCTTATTTCTTGGGGTTTGATTGTTTCCATCAGCCCCGAAAGGCTTGTGACACCTTGGGTCTGGTCTTATACACACAACCCTCCCTGGGGCCCTATTCCCTCCCGCAAACACAGCCTCCCTGTGTTCTTGAGGCAGAGGGCTCCGGGGGGAGGTGTCCTCACTCGCTGCTGCCCACACCCTCTCCGCACGGGCTGACCAGCCTCCCCTGAAACCGGGGCTCACACGGCCAGCCCCAAGGTCACTGGCATTTGACGCTCAGCCACTCCTTCCTCCTCGAAGCTCCCTGGCCTCCAGGACACCCTCTCCTGGTTTCCCTTTGTCTTGCTCACTGCCTTTTCCCGGGATTCTTGGCGGCTCATTCTGCGTTGGTGAACCCCAGGGCCACATCCGAAGGCACCCTTCTCCTCCCTCGCTTCCAGTGATCATTGCGCAGGCTCCAGGCTAACCCACCCCCAAAATCATTCCCTCGACTTCAACTTCTGACGCCATCACCGAGGTGACAGCTCCGTCGGCTGTCCTGGTGTCTCTCATTCTACCCCTCCCACCTCTGCCACCTTCAAATCTCGGGCGGTGGCATCTTCATCCTTTCTGGGGTACCTCACAACCTCGAGTCACCTTGGACCCTGGGGCTCAGCCTCCAGGCCAGCAAGTCCTGCTGGTGTTGCCATCACATTACGTCCAGAATCCATGCTCATCTCCCGACCTCAACCACCATCCCGTCCCCTACTTGGACCAGTGCAATAGTCTTGTAGCCAGGCCCTGTTTCCATCCTCACCTCCTTACCGTCTGGTGTCCACCTGTCAACTAAGGCTCTTTATACATTTTCATGAGGTCATGGAATTTCTCAGCACAAAGTTTCTAATCTCAACACTATCCAGATCCCTGCCACATCCTAGTATCCTGTCAGGAAGGAGTTTGCCTATCTCTCCACCCTGTCTCCTCCATCGGGCAGGCTGAGGGCTGCCTCAGGACCTTTGCACCAGCCAATCCCTGCCTCCTCCCTCAGAATTATCTCTTTAGGGTCTTCCCTGAGCACTGGCCTTGAAAGCTTCTCCACCTTTTATCTACTTTTCTCACCATTATGATTATTTGCTTTGTCTTCAAAGCCCTGGGTACATTTTGACTTATTTTATATTTGTTTTGGGTTATTTATGTGTCTCTGTCAGTAGAATATATGCCCCCAGAGCCCAGGGCATTGCCAGTCTTGATCTAGAACAGGGCTGGGTGTAGTAAATCCTGCCCCACTGGGGAGGCAGACTGAGCTGGGGCTGAGTCCTGTTCTGTCACTCACCGGCTGTGCCCTGGGCCATGTGACTTAGTTTCCTCCACCTTAGATTCCTCAACTGCAAAATGGCATTAATGGTAGCTCCTGCAGGTGGAAAGGTAGGGAGATGCACTCTAGACGGAGAGATCAGGCAGTGGGGGAGAGGCTCACCACAGCAGGTGGTCAGGGAGTGAACCAGTGTGGAAAGAATGAGCCGTGGGTCTGCAGTCTGCTGGGTCTGAGAGAGGGGAGGAGACCAGACAACCTGATTGAGGGCCAGCAGTGTGCCAGGGGCTGCATGTTATCTTTCTGATGATATCACAGGTAAGGAAATGTCTCAGAGAGGCTAAGGAACTTGCCTTAGGTCACACAGCTGGAGAAAGAGAGTCTACACCAAAGGCCGACTTGGGGGCTGACCCTGGCCCTCCCCGACGGCTTCTCACCATTTCCTCACCAGTCCCGGTCCCAGCGGTGTCCTGGCCTGGAGCCGGGCTCACAGGACGAGCTCCATACATGAAGCAGGAGCTATGTGCAGACTTAGACGCGGGGGCATTCCCTCTTGGGGTGTGCATTGTGTGCACCTGGGTCTCCCTTTCCCTTGTCCCCGCCCTCCAAGCTGGGCCGGAGCCCTGCGGGTCAAGCGAGGCCTGTGCTTCGTCCCAGGCCGGCAGTGACAGCCCAGATCCTCCGTTCTCCACCAGCGTTCACTTTAATTGCCCGAAAATTGACGATAGATGCAAGGAAAATAATGAGGCCTAATTATGTTAATTAAACGGCTAATTCATTAATTAACGCACTCACATCCTTGGCTTGGAGAGCCCCTCTGCTGTGGCCGGGAGGTTGGTTCCGTTCCAGCAGGGAGGAGAGGCCCTGCCTGGGGCCTGGAGTCGGGTGGTCTTCTTGGGTGGGGGCCACAGAAGCCGCGCCGCCCTGAGCTGGTTTAGCCGCTCGCCATCCTCGGACACCCCGGGCCCCGAGCACCTCAGCTCCTGCCCCCTCGTCCTCTGCCTGGGGCCCCCCAATGTGCTCTCCCAACACCTTGTCCATTGTGTTTAGCCCTTTGTAATGACATGATTGTGCCTAGATCTGTTCCATTCCTCCAGCCCTAACAAGCCCCTGAGCTCATGAAGGAGGTGCCAGCATCTCCCTAACACCTTGCTCTAAGCTGGGACACAGTGGGGTGCCGGGCACACAGCAGGTGCTCCCGAGCTGTTGGTGGAAGGAATGAAGTACTCGTGAATGACAGGGTTGTGGGATGAGGGGCTTTGCTGCCCAAGTGTGTCCCCCTACCCCGTCCCTCTCCCTGTGGTCCCAACCTGTAGCATACTATTACTAAAATCATCTACAGGGTCCCCTGCCCAGGGATCATGAAGTAGGGATTCATTTTATAGGTAACAAACTCAGAGGAATAGTGAGGTCACATGACACCACTGTGTGAAGAGGTTGAGAGGGGGATCTTGGCATGGAACCCTGGCTTCCCCTGTCCCGGGCTGTGTGACCTTAAGCAGGTGTCTTAACCTCTCTGGGCCTCAGGCTTTCCCTTGGGAAATGGAGATGGCGTGCACATGGTCTGGGCCTGGCGGGGGCAGAGATTCCTGAATGTCAGCAGCTCTGGCTTCTTCCCTCTCCCTAATACTTTCCTTTTAGACTGTCAGATGCAAAAATAACCCAGGCAGAGTTGGCCAGATTCAAGGATTTTTCAGTCACTTCCGTTTGAACAGCAATGCTTTCCTTGTCCCCACCCTCTTCTTGGAGTGGGGCGCTAGGCTCCAGGGCTTACACAAAAGCCTTAGAGCCCAGCCAGCCTCCTCCCTGTCCAGATGCTGGCTGCCCCTGGATCCTCCTTGTGTCTCTGTCTCTTCTCTTCTCCCAGCTACTGGTCCCTCCAACACCCCCCACCACCCGCTGAGTCACCTTGGGAGGAGCCTGAGGTGAAGGCGGAAACCTGTACCCCATTATACATCGATCAAAATACCACTCCCCCTCATTATTTTGAACCAAGTGAGAAAGGTTCATTAAAAACTCCATAATCAAGGGGTTCCTGCATGGCTCCGTCGGTTAAATGTCTGCCTCTGGATCTCAGCTCAGGTCTCGACCTTGGGGTCCTGAGTTCAAGCCCCGCATTGGGCTCCATGCTGGGCGAGGCGCCTAGTTCAAAACAAAACAAACAAAACAAAAGCCTCCACGATCAAGAACATAACTTTACACAAAATCCGCATCACCCAACCCCTTTCCCCCAGCATCGTTAAACCCTAGGCACATGCTACAGGGACTCGGGCTGATTAGAAACAACCTCTCCAGGTGCACAGCAATGCAGGGCCTTAAACAAATCACAGCCAGTCTTTACTTCAATTTTGATATTTTGTTCGTCAGGTTTTTCTTTTTATCCATTCTGATTTAAAAAAAAAAAAATACTGTTTCTGTTTTTTTTTTTTCCCCCTTTGAGTTTTTGGCGCCCCCTTGAATTTTGTGCTTGAGGCAAGAGCCTCACAGGAATCCAGGCCCTCCCTCCAATCTGGGCTCCTCCTGGGCCAACCTCATCCAACCCCCCCCCCCCACTCTGCCCTGATGCCCTCACGACCCCCTCTGGTCTCCTATTCACAGGAGAAGCTGCTGGGAGTTGACATCCTGGGTGGGACCTGTTCAGGGACCCCCACACTCGTCTTGCAGGGGTCTTCAGCCACTTTTCTCCACTCTGCCTAGAGAATTCCTGGCAGAGGATGGGTTGAGGAAGCAGAGTGTGGAAACCAACCAGCCCCTCTTCTTTCTCCAGAGACGTGGTGAGTGGGACAAGGAGTCCTTCCTTTACTCCCGCAGCTTTCTTATCTCCCCTGCTGAAACCCCGCAGCAGGTTTTGATACCAAAGCCAGGACTGTGATATCTCAGTTTTTCAGGTTCTTAAAGCCATATAGGGCCCTCCCTGATGGGGCAGCCAGCAGGAAGCGGGGAGTGTGGACTCGGGCCCCTTCTCCCACGGCATCCTGCCTCTCTTTGAACTTGGTACCCAGCAGGCCTGTCTGGATATGCTTGAAGTTGGCCTGGAGGCTGCTCCGGGATGGCCCTCCCTCCTGCCACGCAGACCCCCCGAAATGTCACTATCCAGGCTTGGAGAAAGGGTGGGCCCTGCGGAGAGAGGCTGTGAGCTCTGCTGGTGTCAGGTGGAATTCAGTCCTGTTTCCCAGTGAGAGGCAATCGATTGCTTTATTGCTGAGACTTAATTTGAAGGAAGTGAAACTAAAGCCTCATAAGAAATATGATTATTATAAAATGCTTAAGCCTCTGCCTGCGGGGCCTGAGCCCTGCTTGTCTCACCCCTGTCTGGGGTGCAGAAGCCACCGTCTCACCCTCTAATTGGAATGGATTTCAAAAGCGCAATAAAAGCAGCCACGTAGATGAGGGAACTTGTCGCTTGGAGCCGTCTCCAGGCGGGCTTGATGAATGTGGGGTTTCTGAGGCGCTCTCGTCTCCTGACCTCTGGCCCCGGGCTCTCCCCTCCGACGGATGGGAATGCTAATGATGATAACAGTATTAGTAAGAGCCGCTGAATGTTTAGTGAGCAATTACTATGCACCAGCCCTTTGTGGATGTTGTCTCCCTGAATCCTATTACCCATAGGAGGAGATGTATCGAGTAAGAAACATCCCCACGACTCAGTTGCTTAAAACGGCTGTCACCGGGATGCCTGGGTGGCTCAGCTGGTTAAGCAGCTGCCTTCAGCTCAGGTCATGATCCCAGCATCCTGGGATCGAGTCCCACATAGGGCTCCTTGCTCGGCAGGGAGCCTGCTTCTCCCTCTGCCTCTGCCTGCCATTCTGTCTGCCTGTGATTGCTTGCTCTCCCTCTCTCTCTAACAAATAAATAAAATCTTTAAAAAAAAAACAAAAAAAATGGCTGTCACCTGTTCTCATGGATCTGAGGCGTCCCTGGGAGTAGCTGCTCTTGTTTGGGGCCCCGCTGGGGCCACCCAGCTCTGCTCCGCGGGCTCCATCCTCTTCCTGGGACCACCTCCCAGCCCGGGCACGATCTTTTCGTGGACTGCAGAGGTGCAGAGAGCACATTGGGGGCGTCCCCTCAATGGCTCGCCTGCTGCTTCCTCTTCCAGTTGCCAAAGCAAGCCACGGGGCCAACCCAAGACGGGACCCTATCCCATCTCTTGCGTGGGAGATGCTGCAAAGTCAGGGGCCAGAGTCCAGCTCTAAGGAGAGGTGAAAGGTTGAGGCCCTTAATGCCATTTGCCACAGGTGCTCTGGATGTTTATTGTCTCCAATTTACAGATGAGGAGGAGGAGAATGAGGCCCAGCCAGGGGCAGTCACTTCCCCGGGGTCACACAGCCTCATTGGAGCTAGGATTCGGAGCTAAGCCCGGGTCTGGGGTCTCAGCGACCCCTCTCTTGTTACTTCAGCACCTGAACCAGAGTAGTTCATCAGGACCAGCCTGTCCCGACCCCAGACTGAGGTTCCCGGTGCCCCTGGTGTCCCTCCCCACAGCCTTATTCTCTCCAGACCAGGAGCGGGCCCTGGGAAAGGTGCAGGTTAACACCTTCTTGCCTGATATGTGCTCTGCCATATGAGGGGACACCTGGCTTCCCCAGCTGGTGGGGGTGGAGTCAGGATTTGAACCAGGCTCCCGACTCAGAGCCGGTCTGGGCCTGGGACCCCAAACTGAGCACAGAGACCCGCTCTTAGCTGTCTGCTATTGGCAGGGACCCAGGACTCCCCCAACCTGCTTTCCCACCACCCTACCCTGTTCCCAGTACCAGGGAGCATGCGTTCCTCCTGCCGCGCCTCCCCTGGGGGCCGCCGCTCAGATGGCCCTCTCTGCCCGCAGTGCCCTGCTCCCTTCCTGGGCTGCTGCAGCCCATGCCAGGAGCTCACAGCCCAGCCCTGTGGTCCTCAGGGACCCTCGGACTCTCACCACCTGACTCTCTTCTAAGCTTTTATTATTTTTCTATTACCCAAGTAATACATGTTCCTTGCAGGAAAATTAGAAAATACAGAAAAGCATAAAGAAAAAAAAAATCAAGTATAACCAGTTTAGAGGCTTCTCCACTCATTAGGGGTATAAACATGAAACAGTTTTATTTTTCCAATAACTGCTACCACTCTGCTCTCTCTAAACCGCCTCCCCCTGCCTGTGGGGGGCGAGTCTATCAATGACGTTGCAGTTCAGTTCTTTAACTTTCCACGTCGGCTTATGAAGATCGGCTTGTCCTCATGTCTGGCTCACTCCGGTGTATTTTAAACCCTCTTTTTGCATTCAGTTTGTCTGCCTCTGCCTGCCTCCCCTGGGTGCTGGCCGGGCCAGGCTGCCCAGGGTGAAGTTCGCTCTTCTCACTCCCCCTTGCTCTCCCTCCGGGGTCGGGGGCTTCTGGGAGAGGGAGGGTGGCTGCGGCTACTAGGCAGGGGCTTCTCCTGCGTTTCTCTGTGAGCCCCTCGGGGCAGGCGTGGGTGGCCACGTGGAGGACAGAGATGTCACCACCAGTCTTATCGAGCAGGCTCCTGGCCACAGCAGATGGGACCAGAGGGCAGGCCTGTGACACGGGGTGGGCCACTGAGTGTCTTTCTCCTGGGGGGTTGGAGCTGGGCTTTGGAGCACCTGGGGGCAGTGTCTGAGGCTGCCCGAGTTAAGGGGCTGCTCGGCGCACGCAGGCAGGGGAGGAGAGAGGCTGGTGGAGTGAAGACGGGATGGCGTGTGGGGTGGGGGCTGGGAGAGAGGGGACATGGCGCCCACACTTCAGCCCTGGTTCCAATCCCTCTGGAGGCCTGGCTGCGCATCCTGTGCTCAGGTTCAAGGACAGTCACCTTTGTCCTGTGTTTCTCTCACTTTGGCTTGCACGTGTGTCTTCCTTGCAGTCCAAGACCAGATCCAGTTCCCTCTTGCCGAACCGCACCCCCTTCCCAACCACCCCGTGCTCCTCTCCAGGTCCTCGAAGGACTGCGGGCTCGAGGGTGACAGCAGGGGAGGCTGGGGCCTGGGTCCACAACTTTCCTCTGTTCTCAGCTCCCCCACCTCCCCAGGTACATCGGCCAGTGCCCCGGCAGGAAACGCACAGCACGCCGAAAATGGGAAGTCAAAGTACTTTCTAGGAACATTGCTGTTCTTAGAAACGTGGGGACAGGGCCAACGGGAGCCAAGAGGACGGTGAAGCACGCAGGGTTGACGCCAGTGACAGCCACTCGCCTCCCCGGGCTGAGATCAGAGACAAGAGCCATCGTCAGAGCCACCCCTCTCCTCCTAAGCCTGTCCTACCTCCTGCCACGGCTTCTGTTGGCTGAACTCAATGGCCAGCCCGAGGGCCAGAGATCGGGAGCGCTGCCTTCCACAAAGGCCCACAGGACAAGCCAGAGAGGGAAGAGTGGCTCTGGAGGGGCCACGGGGGCTGTCCAGATCCCAGGGCTGAGAGCCACCCACCCAGAGGGCATCTCCATAGGGAACATCTCGCCACTAGCTCTGGCTCTGAGGTTTCCCGCCACTCAGGCCCCCTCCCTCCCGCACACATGGAGTGTCTAAGGGCAAGACGATAAAGTTGCCGTGGGTAAGAGCATCATCAGCCCTTTGGGCTACCGATAAATTGTCTTCCTTGCCCTGATGAGTAGTCTGACTACTGTACTAGTCCAGACATGCCAACGGATGCCTGTTGTCGGAGGTAAACAAGGACCCAATGAAGGAAGATGGGTCTGGAACACCAGGGCTTTGTGGGGGTACACAGCCCTTGTTCCTTAAATGGTCACCCCAATCCTACACAGAGCATGAATCCAAATCCGTTTACCGAGAGCATAGTGTCCCGGCCTGAGGATGTGCCGTCCTGGGAAGCAGCGAACATCTTGCCGGACCCTGAAGTCTGAGCCTATGCCCTCCAGTCCAGGCTGATTCGTGGTTTCCTACCCCGCTGGGGAGCTCTGGGTCTTTAGGGTGGGCTCCCCGATCTGCATCAGGACCCTTCAGCCTTTGAGACGGAAGAACGGAAGGACTTGGGGACTGATGGCTGTGCCCGGTGGACTGCATGCCACACGTAGGGTGGAGGGTGTCGCTCGCAGGACTCTCCTGTCCTTTGAAGGAGGCACCATCAGGACCCCCTTGTCCAGATGGAGAGACTGAGGCCGTGAGGCCTGCACTGACATCGCCGCCCACGGTAGCACGGCTAATGAGGCCTTCGCAGAGGTCATTCTGTTGTTTCCTACAGGTTGTCTCATATTGTCACCCCCCCCCCCGTCCCCACACCTGCTGCTAAAGAGGCAGGGAGAAAATTCTGCTGAATCGAAGAATAAATGAATGAATGAAAGTAAGGATTTATACCTCTAGCCCCAGAAAGGTTTATTTTAGGGTCGCTTCTGGTTTTGGGAAACGTAACATACTGGCCACAAGTATCCCCATTGTCCAGATGGGGAAACTGAGTCCAAGGCCCCCCAGTCGTACCTGAGCTGGGGGCAGAACCAGTGCAGCTCCGGCCCCTGTCTCGGCAGTGGCTTTGGAGACAGAGTAAGGAAGGAGCCTGGAGGTTATTTCCTCTTTTTTCCTTCCTCTGCTCTTGGTCCCCATCCCGAAGGTAAAAAGTTCATGCGGGCGGCCATCCGTCGCAGGCTGTCAGGCGGTCATGTAATCTCTCTGTGGTTTTATTACTTAAAAACGGTGCGGCGTCCGGGCTGGGGAATTTTCCAAGGTGTTTGAGGCTGCCACGGGCCCCATTTATATTGTGCCTGAGTTCCCTTCCTAGTCTCCTTGAGACAAGTGACCAGCAGGCCCTGCCATGAAGGCCGTATCAGTCATTTGCCAACGGGAGCCGGGCCGTGAATTATCAGGGGACGGTGCGGCAGGGAGCGCGGGCCGGGGGCGCCGGGTGACAGTAAACACGTCCTGGGAATGTGTCTCCCATCACTCACAGGCGGACAGCAGATCTAGGCACACGCGCGGCCCCCGATCTCTAAATCTTGGCCTGACCTGTGAGAGACGCGGAGGTGACTTTCACAGAGTCCATCTGCAGGGGAGCCGGAGGGAGAGTTGACGGCAGCCTGGCCGCCTTTGCCCTCCGGCTGGGGCAACGCCTCTTCTTGGTGGCCGTAGGCAAAACACCGACCTTCTGGGTAATTAACTGCCCCGTGTGTTCACCCTTTCATCTCACAAAAACTTATCATGCGGTGGCACCTGTGAAGAGAGAGTACTTTTTGGATTTCCTGTAAGTGCATAATGAGGGTCTTTGTTCTAGGGGGGCAAAGGGACCTTACAGTCAGGCTGTCATTCCTTCTTTGTGGTCCCTGGTCACCCGGCTCCCACGGAGTCCTCCTGCTGGCTCACCCTCTTGCTCTGTCTGGGCTGAGAGGCTCAGAGAGGGTTGGGCGAGAGGAGCCTGTACCCAGGAGAGGAGCCCGGCTCTGTGGAGGGCGTCTCTTTCCCGGGACAGCTGCTTCGTGCCGGGCTCCACACAGGGCGCTCACACACCGCGTCTCATCAAACCTTTACAACATCCCCACGCCGGGGTTGTACCATCCATGTACAGGTGAGGAGATGGGAGTATATCAAGGTTAAGGAGCTGTCCAAGGTCAATGGGTGAGTCAATGTTGGAAGGTGGGCTCTGACTCAGGGTCTGCCGGGCCCCTCGTTCCTGGGAGCAAGGTTCTGGCTGCTGCCTGCTGTCGGGGACAGGGTGATGGGGGGACGGTCGGGGTCTAAGGACCCCGAGAGCTTCCTGTCCCCAAGTGTCCCATCTACCTGCCATGGAGACCTGGGTATGCGTGTCTCTGACCCTCCAGCCAGCCCACAGTAAAGGGCTGATCTCTGGTTTAGGACAGAGGGTGGGGACAAAAAGTGGCCCTTAGCTTAAGAAGAGGGCAGAGAAAGGAAAAATGAGGGATGGCGGCCAGAGAAGGGCTGGGATGAGGCGGAGGTGGGGGAAGGTGGGGGTGAGCCGGAAGCGGGGGACACTTGACTGGGCTTTGTGCCTTTGATTCTTTTCCTCTCTTCTCTGTCCCTGTGGTTCTGGATGAGTGGCTTTGCCCCGCCAAGACCCAGTCTTCTCACCTGTACAGTGGGGACTGCGGCACCGATGGCCTCGAGGATCTGGGCACAGGGTAACCAACTTGTCCTGGTTTGCCTGGACGCTGCAGATTTCAGCACCGAAAGCCCCTGTTCTGGGAAATCCCTCCCTCCGACTCCCGTGGGTCAGGGCCTCCAAACCCCCAACATGCGGCCTTGGTTCTTGGTCCCTCTGCTCATTTCCACTGTGTTTGCTCTGAGCGTCCCCTTCTCTTCTAGCCTCAGTCTCAAACTCCTCCCCGTCACTAGAAGCTTTTCCCTCCTCTTCCTCTTCCTGTCTCTGTTTCCATCTGCCTCATCCCAGCCCCTGCCTGCCCTACACCCCTCGTTCTCCTTCCTCTAGCATCTTGCCTGTTTTCAGGAACCTCTTTGGGGCCCCAGTCTCTGTGCTCTGCCAGAGCGTCCGCCCCTCACCATGGGCTGGGGAGTCAGGCAGGACACCTGTGCTCCGGTCAGAGCGACCCCGAGGTCCTGCCCTGAGGTCCTGAGGACCCACTGTCCCTGCTCCGGCTTGGGGCAGCTCACCTGGTCAGGGAAGTGCCCGCACCGCCCCCCCCTGCCGCAGCCTGTCTGCACTCAGACAAGGACTGACTCTTTCAAAGATAATTTATTGGCTGATACCTCATTGCACATGGTAATAGCTTGTGCTTAAATAATAATAAGCTTGATTGCCGTGCAGTCGTTAAACTTTTTTCCCATTCAGTTTAACTGACCATTTTGTATGTGGTTTGGAAGAAGGGGGGAGAGAGAGAGCGCAGTCATTATTCCAGGCCTGAAATGGGAGTTAATTCCTAATGAAGGTATAATTTTATTCCGATGATTTTACATTTAATTAACTAAAGCTACAAGTAATTTGAAATTATACGGTGATGGGTCCTCACTTTGGGGATCACATGCGGCAAAGTAGGGGAGCTGAGGGGGGGAACAGAGGGGAAGGGGTAGCCTGGGAGGAGTGGGTAGGGGAGAGGCCTGAAGGGAAGGGGACCTCGTGTCAAGCCGCGGCTGGACCTTGTGTCAAGCCGTGGCTGGAACCAGGGCACCCGAGGCCAGTAACCTCTTGACTCCTCCTTTCAACGTTGGCGGCAGCAAAGACCAGGGCTTCCACTTTACAGATGGGGAAAGGCAGCGTCTGGGGACGAAGGAGAGAACTGCTGTGTTTTGCTTTGCCTTTCTTCCCGTCTCCTTCTTGTTCAGGGAGCTGCACCCCCAAATACCCAGCTCCTCCTCCCTCCCCCAACTCCATCCTACGGGGCCTCCACCTTGTTCCTTGGTCCTGTCCCCCAGCACCATTAGGTGGGATTTTTGAACTTGGGCCTGAGAGAGTCCAGCCAGAGACCTTTGGGCAGCTGGAGGAAATCTGTTGTTCTTTCTTATCTAACTGAACTTCTATTTAGTAAGGGACACAGATCTGAAGTAGGCAGCCAGATGAACATTTATGGCTATTCATATCCACGTAAGGTCACCAGCAATGAACACCCCCACAGGCTCCCTCCTGCCTCCTCCCCACCGACACCTCCCCAAATAAACATCTGTGATCTCGACCACCGTTGACTAGTTTTGCCTCTTTGAGGCATGGTGTAGGAATCGAAGAGCACGTGTTCTGTGTTTGGCTTTTCATTCAATCCTGTGCTTATTACAGTGCCTGCCTTACTGAACGCCGTGGTAGTATGGTCCTCTTTGTAGCTGCCCAGGACCCCGTGGCTCGACCTTGCTGGGGTTTCCTTACCCATCCTCTTGCTGCTTGTGGTCTTGCTGCCACTTGTGTGGTCTCCAGCCTTGGTGGCTCTGATGAACTTGGCTGTTCACACGAACTCTTGGGCCTGTGTTGGGTGGGGATAAATACTCATTTCTCTTGGGTACATGCCAGAAGTGGAATTTCTTGGGTCTCTCTGTCTGTCTAGCTTTAGTAGAGCCTGCCAAGCTGGCCACACCAACTTCTATTCCTCTAAGCAACCTCACACAGTTCTGGTTTCCCCACATTCTACCCCTTGGTGTTGGGCGTTCCTGTAAGCTTGGTCATTTGGGTGGGACAGAGTATCACTTTGCATTTTCCCCCTGACTAATGATGTTTGTGACCTTGAGCAACTTTCCCAGGCTTACTCATCATCTGGATAATCTTCTCTGTGGAGGGCATGCTCAAGTCTTTTTTAAAAAATTGGGTTGTCTCCTTTTTCTTATTGCTTGGCCAGTGGATCTTTACATATTCTGAGGCCTGCTTTTTTACTGTCTTCATGATGGCTCTTGATGACTGGGAGTTCCTAATATTAATGAAGTCGAAAGGTAAAGATTTAAATGTAGATCTACAAGGCCGCTGTCAGCCATATTTTCTACTCTGCACAAAAGCCTCAGCTAAAGGGGAGAGTGAATCTCAAGTTTTGGGAGAGATGAAGAAAAAGTTCTACTAGTTTCCTCATCTTTGGTTCCAGCCCCATCCCTCCTCTTCTATGGCTTGGGTTTTCTACTCTTCCTTCAGGCCTAGGATATCTTTGATTCTTCCAATAAAATCTCATTTTAGTTTAAGCTCATTTGAGTTGAATTTTCTTTCAGTGTGACTCAGTGGTCCCCATTTCATAGAGGAGGAAACCAAGGCTTAGGGAGATGTCATGATTTGCATAGGGTCCCATGCTGGTAAGTCTTGGGGCTGAGAAAAAAAAAAAAAAAGAAGTCTTGGGGCTGACATGCAGGCTCCAGTCCAGCTCAGTAGGAGAGTGGCTCAGGAGACCCTGGGGAAAGGGTTTGGGGATCAGGCAGAGAGAGCTTAGGGTTTATGATGAGAAGGTGGACCCCTGGGAATTGAGGGCTAGGTCAGAGGGAAGAAGGTCAGGGTCAGGGAAATGTGCTGGAATGGAGACAGCTGGAATGGGCACACTGGGGCTTGGGGTGAGATACAGGCAGGAATTAGCCTGGACAGAGTGGGGGGAAGGCAAATGTTTCCTTTAGGTGTCTAAGGAATCACCTGTGAAATTGTTGCCTAATCCAACATTTACACCTGTTTTTCCTCTAAGAGTTTTACAGTTGTAGATCTCATACGTAGATTCGTCTTGAATTCGTTTTATGTATAGTGTGAGGTAGGGATCCAACTTCATCCTTCCTTTTGCATGTGGATATCCACTTACCTCAGCACCATGTGTCGAAAAGAATACTCTTCCTCCATTGAGTTGGTACCACTGTCCTTTATCAATTATGTGTCCAATTCTTTTTTTTTTTTTTAATTTATTTGTCAGAGAGAGAGAGCACGAACACAGACAGACAGAATGGCAGGCAGAGGCAGAGGGAGAAGCAGACTCCCCGCCAAGCAAGGAGCCCTATGTGGGACTCGATCCCAGGATGCTGGGATCATGACCTGAGCCGAAGGCAGCTGCCCAACCAACTGAGCCACCCAGGCGTCCCTATGTGTCCAATTCTTGACTACCATTTCCACCCCACTGATTTGCACATCTGTCCCCGTGACAGCACCATGTAGTGCTGACTTCTGTACGTTTGTAAAAAGTGTTGAAATCAGAAGAGTGAGCCCTCCAACTTCATTCATTTTCAGGACTGGATTTATTCATGGGTCGCCTGAGTGGCTCAGTGGATTAAGCCTCTGCCTTCGTCTCAGGTCATGATCTCAGGTTCCTGGAATCGAGCCCCGCATCGGGCTCTCTGCTCAGTGGGGAGCCTCCTTCCTCGTCTCTCTCTGCCTGCCTCTCTGTCTACTTGTGATCTCTGTCAAATAAATAAATAAAATCTTAAAAAAAAAAAAAGATTGGATTTGTTCTTGCTCCTTTGCATTTCCATATGCATTTCAGGATCAACTTGTCCATTTCTACGAGAACAGCAGCTGGGATTTTGCTAAGGGTTACATTGAATATGTAGATCCATTTGGGGATTATTGTCACTTTAACAAACTTGTCTTCTAATCCATAAACAGAGGATGTCTTTCCATTTATTTGGATCTTTAAGTTCTTCAGATAATATTTTATAGTTTTCAGAAGATAAGTCTTACACTTCCTTGGTAAAATTTATTCCTAAGTATTGTTCTTTTTGATGCCACTATAAATGGAATTGCTTCTTAATTTCATTTTTGGTTTGTTCAGCACTACCATATAGAAATACAGTCGCTTTTTGTATATTGAACATATAACTTGCGATCTTGCTGAATTCTCTTATTAGCTTCAGTAGCTCTGTTGTTGATTCCATAAGATTTTCTATATACAAGTCATGTAACTCTCAAATAGAGATAATTTTACTTCTTATTTTCCAATATGGATGCTTTTTGTTTCTTTTTCTTACCTAATTGCCCTGGCTTGAATGTCCAGTACAATGTTAGTAAAAGTGAGGAGAGAAGACACTCTTTTTTAAAAAGATTTTATTTATTTATTTATTTGGCAGAGAGAGAGAGAGAGAGAGAGAGAGAGCGATCACAAGTAGGCAGAGAGGCAGTTGGTTAGTAGGTTAGCTCATGGGTGACGATTGTACCCTAAGAAAGAGTCTATTGCCCAGGAGAGTAGGTTCCTTGGGAGTGCCCTGGGAACGGACCACCTGGAGGAACAGTGTACCCTGCATACCCCCCACCCCACCAATGACTCATCTCTTCAAGGTAGAGTATCTCTTATCCTCTAGAAAGGCAGCTCCATGTGGCTCCTGCTGCTGGAGGTCAAAGCATGGGTAAGAGCTATTTGCTGAAATGTGGAAGGAGCTTGGTCAGCAACCAGCGGTGGTCAATGGAGGGGAGGGGGGACAGTGTTCAGAACTAGACATTCATGCATAAAAACAAACATTTGTTAAGCATCTACTATGTGCTACTCCCATCTAAGTTCCAAACAGAGGTAGGTGACAGTCAGACAATGAATAGTAGTCCCCATGGATTAGCGAATTATATATCACCTCAGGGCTGGTGGGAATGCCGTGTCCCTAAAGATGGCCACCTACCCCTCCCTGGCGGACCTCCTCCTGCCTCTGTCCTCCCCTTCTCCTCCCTCCTTTTTCCTTCTCCTTCTCGTGACCCTCTTTCCCCATCACCCCTCCTCCTCCCATCTTCCCAGGAAATCACCCTGGTGCCCTCTGGGATGCCCAGAAGGTGACCAGAGAGGGCGTGAGGTTGGCTGCTTGCCCGGTCACGTGGCGCTCTAGGTTCTGGAGGCCCTTGGTGGGCGTGGCACTGAGGGGGTGCTGGGCTTTGGTGGTCTGTCCCCCCACCCTGCCACACACAGCCCCCGGGGGGCCTGCAAAGGCTCAAAAGAGCCCCACACCAAGGGGCTCATGCAGGGATGGGGTGGGGCAGAGCAGCAGCATCTGGGTAACTCGGGGGTCATGCAGGGCAGTGCAGGCCTGGCTGGGCTTTACCGCACACTCATACACACTAGTTCAGGCATCTGCGGGCTTAATAACCTGTGCACGCCTCCCTGTGTGCCCATATTTGCCTGTGTTTGGGTCAATGCCTGTGAGGGGCTGTGTGTTTCCGCCTGTGCCCATACCAACACACACCCACTTGTCTGTGGCCTCGTATGGCTGTCCGCCCATGTGCAGGTGTGTCGCGCAGGTGTGTGTGTCTGTGTGTATGCACGCACCCACACACGTGCACTCATATGCTGAGGACAGGGTATGTGTCCTCCCCCTATCGTAATTGAGCTTTTGAACGTCCCCACCTATGGCAGCATGAGCCACCGCATGTTTCCAGTTTCCCTCCCTGAGGAAGTGGGGTGACACCCCCCCATCCCTGCCTGTCTCCTACCTCTGGAACACCCTTGTTTTCAAGACCTTACGTCCTCAGGCATAACCCCAGGCTATGGTCTCCTCCTCCTCCCTCCTCCCACCCAGCCTAGTCTGGGGGGGTCTGGTGGGGGATGGGAACGGTGGGTGGTGGCGAGGGGGGAGAAGGGATACGGCGCAGCTGTGGGGCCCGAGGAGTTTCCTGCAGAGCAGTGTCCAAGGGGCGTGCAGGGCGGGACCCCCTCTATCTGCAGGGGCTCTGGGCACAAGTGGCTGACCAGGAGGGAGGCAATTAGTACGGGGGTCGGGAGCAGCAGGAGCACGAAGGACTCTGTCTCGGGAGCCCCACCACATTTGCCGGGAGAGGCTGTGTGCCAGGCCCCACACACCATGTGACTTGGGTTCTTTCCCCTGTTCCTCGCAGCAGCCCCCATTTTACAGATGAGGCAAGTAAGGCTCATGGAGGATCACAGCGCTAGTAAGTTGTGGGGGGGGAGGGGCCAACCCAGAGCAGAGCTGCCCGACCACAGATTCACAGATCACAGATCTGCCCTGGCTGGGGGTGGGGCTTCACCTGTGCTCAGAGCGGAGGTCCTGGAGCCTGGGGAGCCTCTTCTTCAGAGTGGCAGAGGGGGTGTTCAGTCTGCAAGGAGCAGAGCAGCAGGAGCACGGGACAGGAGGGGACTTGCCCAGTCCTGGGATGATGACCAATGGGAACAACCACACGGAGGCCAGTGGGACGGGCCTGTGTGGACAGGCTTCTGAGGCCATAAGAGACACCCCAGAGAGACCTAGGGAGTCTTTGGAGGTGGGGGAGAATCTACAACATACGGGCGGGACTGGGAACCAGCAAAAAGCTTGTGCTGTTGCTCTTGTGGCCTCATTCATGCATGCGAGTGGGGGACACCAGGGCCTGGGGTGCCTTGCCAAAGCCAGCGACCAGTGCTCACTACAGCGGTTCTGCGGCCGACACAGGGCCCTTGGGAGCTTGGCTCTGGGTTCCAATCCCAGCTCTGTCTTCACTCCTTGGCTTAGTATGGCTCATCACTCCCAGCCTCTGTTTCTACATCTGTAAAATGGGATACTAATACTGTCCACCCTCTTTGAGGCCTTAATGGGATAATAGGCTCCAAGGGCTCATTAACACAGTGCCCAGCCCTGTGAGGACAGATGAGCTCGTGGCTGCAGTCAAGGGGAATCTGTTTCCCTCCGACCAACCTCTGGGGCGGCTGTGTCACCCTGTAATTATCTTTCAGGGCACAGACCCCCCCCCCCCATGGCATTTCTAGTGATTTTATGAGTCTGGGAGATTGGTTCCTTAAAGAAGAAACTCGTCCTCGCTGGCCCGGGAGGGACAGGTCGCCAGAAGGAGCCATGCACTGCATTGGCAACGAGCAGTGCTTTATGGGGCACGTAAAAGCTGCTGACCCTGCGCCTGTCCTTAATGAGCTGTATGGGGCCCGGCAGCTTCCAATAACCTGCAGCTCCAGCTGAGCCCGGCTGACCTGGGAGGGGACAGGGACCGGCCTCATCTCTTCCTGAGACACGGGTGGGTCTGGGCGAAGGGTGTGGAGGAGGGAGACAGGAGGCCAACTCCCTCCCTGACTGCCTGCAGGAGACCCCGAGCCCTCTGCGTCCAGGCGGCGAGGCGCATTCAAACAGCGCAGGGCGCACGGGGCCTTGGACAAGCTGCTTCCTGCCTCAGGGGCCTCTGTCCCTGTCTCCCGAGAGGGGCTCATAAGCCACACCTGCAGGTTGTCCTGGGGTGCAAGAGGAAGCGAGAGAAAAAGAGCCCAGTGCCCGGAGCGAAGGCCCCAGGGGAGCCTTGGTGGCTCAGCATCCCCAGGGGGACCCCTGCTGGGTGGCTCAGCCTACATTCCTTTCAGGGTTTGGGCCTCCGCTCCGCAAAATGGGCCGGCCTGGTGTGCCTGAGCGAGGGGACAGGTGGGCTTGGATGCCCGGCCTTCGATCTCCCTTGACTTGGCCCACAGGGCTCCTGCGTTCCCCAGAAATCCCATTCTGTGCTATTTATGGTGCTTCATTGGTTTAAAAAGAGCCGAGGCAGCAGTGTCCTCCTGCCAGGGACACAAAGAACAGTGGGGTGGGTGACCAGTGGTCCAGATCCGCACCCTGCCCTGATCCATGTTCTGGGCCCTGTGTGACCTGAGAGTCCACGGTCAGCTCATGTCCCCCACGCCCGCGCGGAAGTACCCCTGAAAAACCGGAGGCACCCCTCTAGGGACCGTGTATCTTGGTTTCAGCAGTAGGGGACCCCTCTGCCAGGCTGGCTGGTGGGGACAGGGTGCAGCCAGTCCTTCACCTGCTTGGCTCTGCTCGGCCGTCATCCCTTTGCTCCCGGATGCGCTCGCCCCTTTGGCAAATGTCCCTTACGCACTGCCTCAGGGACCGCGTGTCACAATCCATGGTTCTTTCAATCTGCGTGACAACCTGTGTGGTGGAGTTGATCCCTCTTGTTCCCAAAGCAGGAAACTGAGGTTTGAAAGGTCAAGCCCCTTGCCCAAGGTCATACTGCGGGTAGGTGACCAAGGCAGAACCTGGACATGGCGCCACAGTGCTTTCACGGCCCCTGTGTCTTTGGCGCCCCCTTCAGGTTCAGGCTGAAACTACCAAGGGAAGTGTGGGTGGAGGAATGCCCCAAGCCCTTAGGTGTCTGCCTTGGGGCTCTGTCCTTAATAATTCCAGGCCTCCATCGGGGCCAGAGACCTGAGTCCAAAACTGGTCTACTGAGGCCTGGTGAGCAACCCTCCCCACCTGTCCCCTTCCTCTCCTGCCACCAGATTAGGCTCTGAACAGCCTTTCCCCTTCTGTTTCCTTAACACCCCTGGAGGCCATGGGCTGGCTGTTCCCTCTGGCCCAGGAGGGGCAGGTGTGCTGTGGGACATCAGGCTGGGCTCAAGTCCTGTGCCTCCTTCTACCACGTGGTCTTGGGCAAGTCCCCTTGCCCCCCGTGCCTCAGTTTTCTCACCTGGAAAATAAAGCTAACAGAGGCCAAGTGAGGGTCGCCGTTGGGGGAGGGGAAGCACATGGGGCCTGAGGTGGGGCAAACACATAAAAGAGGCATCTCCCCAGATGTACGCCCTTGTGGTTGCAGCTGTGCACCCATGCCCCCGACTTCTTCCAAGTCTTTTATAACAAAGTCTGTGCCCTCATCAGACCGAGGCATTGCCTGAAGAACTGTAGGAGGGAATCCACTTTGGAGAGGCTGGCCCTCCACGCCTCCTGTGTCCCCCAACTCTGCATCCAGGGGCATGGTCCCTCTCTGTGTGCGGATGTAGTGAGACACCACAGAAAGTCTCCTGGCACGGGGTTGGGCACACAGGGGTCCCTATGCCCAGAGGAGCTTCCTTGCTGTGAGCCCGGCCCCCGGTCAGGCTCTTAGCGGGCCCCCAGCTGCACCTGCTGTCACCGTCCTTGGGGCAAGGCCACTCTCGGGAGTCTGTGACTCCCCAACACCGCTTCTCTGCCAGGCACTGGTCTGCAGCCAGATCTGCCCTCCAGGGGGGTCTTCTTAGGAATCTGGGGTGGTCCAGGGCCTCCTTCCGAGAGCATCCCTTTTCTGGTGGGGACATGGCCCTGAGGGATGCCTGTGTGTCCCTGTGCGCTTGCGTGGGGATGGCAGTGGGGGAAGGCAGTCTTTTTTTTTTTTTTTTAAAGATTTTATTTATTTATTTGACGGAGAGAGATCACAAGCAGACGGAGAAGCAGGCAGAGAGAGAGATAGAGGGAAGCAGGCTCCCCGCTGAGCAGAGAGCCCGATGCGGGACTCGATCCCAGGACCCCGAGATCATGACCTGAGTCGAAGGCAGCGGCTTAATCCACTGAGCCACCCAGGCGCCCCAGGGGGAAGGCAGTCTTAAGGCCCCTCCCCGTGTGGCTTGAACCTACCCCACTTGTCTGTGGCAGGTCCCCTGTGCCCATCACCTCCAGTGACCCGGTTTCTGCCAGACGACACATGGATGGTCTGGGGCCCATCTAGCCCGGCTGAACGCCTCTTAGAGGGCAGCAGAACATAGTGGTTAGAGCCCAGGTTCTGGTGCTCTATTGGCCTGGGTTCAAATCCCAGTACCTAATTCCTGGCTGTGTGACCTTCCGCAACTTGTTTAACCTCTTTGTGCCTCACATATCTGGAATTGGCTCCTTACTGGTGAGATCAGTATCTCCACTGTCTCCACCTAAGAGATAAGGAATTGGTTTTCCAAGTGCTGGATGTTGAGGCCTCTGTGGGCCTACTCAGGCATGGCCTTCTAACCTGAGGCCAAAGGGCTTCTTGAGAGGAGGGGTGTCTTACCTGGAGAGAGGTATACCAGATAGGGCCTAGGCAGAGCGGGGGTCTGTTGTGGTGTCCCTCGAAGGCCCAGTGAGCCCTGGCCCCACCCGAGACCCTAGAGGAGGAGAACTCCAATTAAAGGTAATTCCCCTTTTTCCTACCTTGAAATTCCTATTGATTTCCTCCCTAAATAGAAATTCCCATTGATTCCTTGTCTGTTCAGATTAGTGTCCTCGGCTGTGGCCTTCAGTGCATAATATCTTCCTGCCTTGGTCCAGACCCCAATAACTCTCGCCAAGGTGACCCCACCACAACCTGCTTGGCAGGGCCCTGTTTCCCCAGCTGGGGCGGGGAACAGGGGCTGGACATTAGGCCTGGGCAGGCTCTGCCCTTCCCCTGACAGCCCTACACGCTCCTTCTGCCCCGGAGGAAGAAGAGAGGGAGATGTCACTGACTGTGGACTTGGATCCATCTGGGCAGGCTGTCTCCATCCAGGAACCGCGAGCCCATTGCTCAGGTGGGAAGTTGGGACCTGCAGAGGCACCGTTGCCAGGAAACAGCCTCCCACGGGTGAGCAGAGGTGTGCTCTGGCCAGGCAGCAGCAGGAGGAGGGCCCTGACCTCCCCTTGGGCTCCCCTGTTTGCTCTGAGTGTTAAATTTTCAGGAATTCTGTGAGCTGGTCAATGTGTTTGTACCTTGAAATCAGTCCTGGCGGGAGAACTTATACTATGTCAATTGGCAAATGCTGCAAGTCCTGTCTGCTTTCCCTCCTCATCCCAGTAGTTAAGACTGCCTGTTGTTAAGCATTTCCCAGCACTCCGCTGGCCTGCTCCTTCCGTGGCCTGCCACTCATTCCCACCCAGGAGACCTGGGGGCTCTGATTTCTGAACACGGCGGCGCCTTTCACATTTCCCTGCCTTTGCTTGCACTGCTGCCTCTAGAGGGGTCCCCATTTCCCTGGTGAAATCCTGGTTGACCCATCTCAATGCTCTTCCCTTCCTTTCCCTCCCCCGGGCCCTGGGCTGAACATGGGGGTTCAAGAAGAAAAGGCAGATGGGTCCCTAACCTATGGACTCACAGTCAGAGTCCTCTGAGCCAGCTGGGACACTCGGGAGCTGGGTGGCTTTGGGCAAGTCACCATGCTCCTTGTGCAATGCCCCTCTGTGCAATGGGTCTGAACCAAATCATGGCAACCCCTGCCCTTGGGGAACAGGATCGAGCCTGGTGTTGAGCTGGTTCCAGCTGCCTAAAGGCTCTTGATACCCCCATGAGAAAGTTCAAATGTTGATGAGAGACAAAGAGGTGCAGGAACATACCCAAGGTCACATATCTTGTGCAGCTAGGATTTGAGGCTCCTTTATGCCTACCTTGCCCCAGGAGGCCATGGACGGTGCCCGGGCAGATACCCCGATTCTCCTCTGGCTGTCCCGACAGTCTAGGCCTGACTCTCCTGTGTCCCCACTGTCAGCCGCTGGAGCCAGGCACTGAGGTGGCGGGAAGAAGAATCTGAGCAGGGACGTCGGGTCAGGGTCGGGGGAGGGCAGCGGGAATTTGGGCCTCCCCACCCAAGGCAGCACCCGGGCCAGCCCGCAGGGCCAGTAGTAGAGGGACGAGTGGGGTGAAGCGGCATCCAGCCCTCACCCCACCGCTGAATCCACCTGGGTTGACTTTGCCCCATGTGATGACTGTTGCTTGCCTCAGTTTCCCTGCTAGGCCTCCTTCCACTGGAATTGGAACCTAGAACCGGCTTGTACTGATTAGAGGTAAAGGAAGGAAAAAAGAGAATGGTAGTAACAAAGGACATTTCCTGCGCGCCCGCTCTGTCCTCAGCAGCCCCGCTGTGGGAGGCCTCTTGGCCTCACGGAGTTCACCTGGACCTTCAGAGCAGGAACCAGCACGCCCAAGGTCCCATGGAAAGTCATTTCCTGGGCTGGGCTTTGAGTCAGGCATGCCCGATGGTGCCCTCTGCATCCTCAGCATCACGCAATGTCAAAGGCAAAAGCCCTGGGGTCCCTCATACCTGAGTTCAAAACCAATCTGCTTCCTGGGCAGCCACTGTATGATAGGACACGTGATGCCATTTCTCTGTGTCCGCAACCATAAAAAGGGCACGATGATGGCAAATCCCTTTCTGGGTTGAAATGAGAATGCAGCACGATTCGGCTTGTCGGTGTCTTAGCCACACACACTGCACATAATAAGGTCTTGATACAAGATGGCTGTTTTCACCACTTTTCCTGGTGCTGTCCAGACCCTGCCTTGGTCCCACCAACCACCAAGTGGGCTGGCATCCTAGAAGTCTAGAAGTTTGGGTCTCACCCCCACCTGGCCCAACCTTCTGAGAAGGTTCGAACTGGACATTTTTGGGGCACTCCCCTGGCTCTTCTTGTTTGGCTGATGGCTCAGAATTCTTGGGCCTCCACCTGGTAGGACTTGGCTAGTTACAGAGCCTCAGATCCCTCATCTGTTAAATGGGAATCATAGTACCCATCCGGATCACACCCAGCACCGGAGAAAGTGGTGTGGGGCAGGGTGCTGAGGAGAGGG